>NC_085048.1:104923198-104970698 GCF_963662255.1 Cinclus cinclus
CTGAGAGTGGCTCTATTCTCACTAATAAATAGAAGTATCTTTGCAGCAGTTATCAGGGGCTTTATTGGAATGGGCCATGTTGTGAAAGTTTGGTCAGACAAGTGTGGCTCAGCATTTTCTTACAGGCATTATGTGTTTCTGTTGAATACCACTCTAGTTTCAAACCATAGAAGTAAAGGACTGGGGTACTACAAGATGCTCAGCTCCTGAAATCTCCCAGAATTAAGGTGACCAGGTATTTTCATTATCCAGTTGCTCAACCTGTCTAGTCCTTCCAGACTCCACTCCTTAGTGTAGAAAAAAGAAATACAGCTCTTTTTAGAAGTAGTTATTTTTCAGTGAATTCACCCACACCAATAAACCCAGGAAAGCTGATTCAATGTCAAGTGTCCACCCCATTTTGCCAAGGTACACAGTGACATGTATTTACTCTGGGGGAGCCTGCTAATAGCAAATAATTCCATCCCCTCGTTTTAACCATAGCAGGCTCAGAAGATAAGCAGCTGTTAGCAGAGGAGCCATGGAGAGAGAGGTAGCCCAGGTTGCTCAGGATATAAAGATGTGTGTGTTAGAGCAGGGGAGCAGCCAGCTCTGCACTGCTCACTACCCTGTGTTTGCAGCACCAGAACTTGGCCCTGACTGCCTCCAATTCTGACAGCCAATTCCTGACCTTTCACTCTCTTATGATCACTGCTGGTTTGTGCAAGAAACTCGGTCTCGTTTCTCGTCCAAAAATTTTAAGCAAATACGGTCGTTAGTATGATTGCCTCTTCAGTATTGGCTTCTAGGAACCAAGAAAAATCTCACATCACCGCTGTGTACAATTACATCATCTCAACATCACAGCTGCCAACTCTCCCTCTTTGCTGGAGAGTCATTATTTCTGCTTTTAAGAGATGGAGTGACCTCTTCATGAGCTTCTGAAGAAAGCCCACAGCTGAGTACCTGCCATACCGACAGAATAAAGTGGTCAGATGGGGCTTGGGTTGATTAATGCTTCAATACAGAAGCACCTGTGCTCATGGCAAGAGATCAGCTCCTCTCCACTGGAGCATATCCTAAAACTGAGCTACTCTTCTGTGTCCTTTTAAAAGTGGTAGGCTGAGAACAGAAAAGAATAACTGTTGTTCACAGCTAATCTGGAATGTGTTGGGATTTTAAAAAAACCTGGCATCAGTTCAAGCTTCATTTTTAGCTGAAACAAATCTAAATGTAATTGAAAACAAGAGCATGCATAGAAATCACCAACCTAATTCTTACTCACACTGCAGACTCTTTACACCTCTCCAGCAATGTGAAATGTCTTGGAGCATGGTTCAGTTATTTTTACACTTCTGTGATGGGGCTGTTTATTGACGTGGAGCTCCGAAATATTTATACTAGTGCAGGACTTGCCTTTAAGAGCAGTGGAAAGTCAGAACCATGTGACTGCTGGGCACTGTGCTTTGACTTATTTAGGGTATCCAGTTGGACTGTTGAGGGGAAAATTAGGGTCTGGACCAAGGGTGGGTCAGGGGTTCAATAATGAAATGTGAAGTACCTCATCAGTGGGTCATTTGTGTGAACCAAGTAGGCTTAGGTTATTGGCTGGAAGTGAAGTGGCCTTTCAAGTCCAGGTAAAAGCAAATGGTCTCTGGGCTGTGTCCTTGGCCAGATGATCTCATCCCAACTGGCAGCATTTGACAGCCCCACCCTTGTTTGATGCTGTAGCTCTCAGTGAGCAGCCTAAAGGTGCTACAAGATAATGAAGTACCCTTGAGTCCTTATGGGAGAAGGTACTCAGCATCCAGAGTGGGACAGTGCATGGAAAAGCTTCCTTTGCTGTTGCCTTTTCTGTGCCCATTCCAGGGACAATCAGGTACCATCAGGCTCCTGGGTGACTGAAGGCTGTCTGCTGAAAGCTTTGAATTGGCTTAACTTTTACTAAAAGAATGGTAGAAAATGGAGAGGCAAAATGAGAAAGTGAAGGAGTTGTCTGGGAGAAACACAGTCATCATGAAGTCAGCAGGAAAAGAAGAGATTGATTATGTAGCTGCAAGAGGGCCCTGCCAACCTGCAGTGCAAAGGGAAGAACCCGAGCTGGTGACAGCCTGTGTAAGGGAGGTGCTTTGTGCATGGGGAGTTTCCTTCTCCTGCTGTGCCAGTCCTGCTCTGCAGCCCAGACTGTGGTTCTGCCATGCCCCAGGTTCCCTCAGTCATCTGCCTTCCACTGTCTGGGACACAAACAGTTCCTCAGTGTTCAGGTTATAACAGAATAAACCAGGCCTGCATCTGCCATACATTTGTTTTTTCATGTTTTATCAGTTGTCATGGATTTTCTTAATGCATAAACTCCAGGACTTACAGGAGAATTTAACTTTCCAGTTTTAAATGAATGTAGAGAAAACCTAGAAAACACCAGATGTTTTAAAACTTACTCAAAATGAAATAAAAAGACACAAGTCAATGTCTTAAAAAGTCCTAAGCACTATTTGAGGAATGTTGGAGAGGAAAAGAGATGGAGATGCTCAGATTATTGCCAACACAAAGTACTTGACGCCATTATGCAACATCTAACACAGCAGAGCCTTGCTCAAGTCTTTTTTCATATTTTCACTTCACTTTTCTTCTGCAGCACCAATATTTGAATTCATGCAGCACAGAGGAGGTCAAAAGCAAGAACAAGTTCATACCTTCTGGCAAAGCCAAGAATGTTTTCAAGCTCTCCCTCTTCCCAAAAGAGCCAAACCACTAGCAAATCACAGCTTCAAAAATGTTTGAGTAAAGCAAAAGTTTCATGAATCAATATTAAAAATAGACCTCAAGAACTGGACTAAAAAAATTAATCCTGCTGCCCTAAATTTCCTGTCACTCTTGGATGTTGTATTAAATTTTGATATGAAATGTATTTTCCTGAATTGGAATTTGTCCTTAAATTACTCAAGAACAATGAACTCTTTCAAGAAAAATAACTGCTTCCTTATCACAAGAATTAATGCTGTGGTTTTTCTAAGTGAGTTTCCATAGCTTATCAAATCCTTTCGTTCCTCTTAGTTGGAGGGAAACTGAAAAATGTCTATCAGTTAATTCTCTTCAATTTCATGATTTTAAATCAGGTAATATTCCATGTTTTACTTTGCTCAAAGTGGCTACAGGCCACTATTCATTCTTGTTCTCCCTTGTAATATGTTTAACCCAGAGGCTCTCTTTTTTTCACTCATTTTACTTCTTTCATGTAAATGAAAGAAGTAAAATGAGTGAAAAAAAGGGAGCCTCAGCTTCTTTCACCATGGAACCATATAAACAGCAGGCCATTTGTATCTATGTTCTTTTGCAGCCAGTTTGGCGCTGCAGGATCCCAGTGTGGTTGTGGCCTAAATGTGTTTGCCACTAAAGCACTGCCACCTGTGGGTGAATCCCAGCCCTGATTCCCCACGGCAGGGGGAGTGGGAGGGGAAGATTCCGAGAGTGATAAAAACATCTGTTCTGCACCATTTCAAAGCTCAGTCACGCTTACTTGGGAGCGTCATATAAGTTTTGTCTGCAAAAGGGACATTTCAACCCTTTGGCCCTCAAGCTGATGCTGCATTAGTGCTAATAAGATTAGTTCAAGCTATAGCTACACTGAGCAGTGTAGCAGACTGCTCAGATGGAAGATGCCACCAGTGGCCTTGGCTTCTGGCATGCCTTGAAGGTCAGAGCTCGAGGGCTTTTTTGTACAGACATGGTGCGTTTTACCTCTTCCTGGTGGTGCCTTGCAGAGGACAGAGCTTGGGTCTGGGATCTTGTCACAGGAGCACCAGGTATTTTCTGCAGTGCTGGTAAGAAGAGAAATGGTTTCTGAACAGTTGATCCAAACCCAATGGCAATCATCAGAACTTTGAAGCTTTTATTTAGTGAGTTATGGAAGTTCTCCCAAGCCCTGATTCTCAAATAACATTAACTTTCCTGAGTTCAAACCAACCCCAGAGCTTAATCAAGTAGAACAGTCTGAACCCACAAGACATCTGGAAGTGTGGTGTAAGACGCAGACCTGCCCTGCTTGGCACTAGTGGTGCTGAAGGCATATCCCAGAGTGTAGTCCATGTTCACTGTTGGATGAAGTGAGTGGATTTCAAAGGCTCTTCCTATCAGGATTCAGAGAGGAGCATGAGCAAGTGATGAGTATGAAACAGGCAGAGCTTTGATAGATGGGGGACATCAGTGTATAGAGCCCAAGGAACAGCACTGATGCTGAGTCTTGCTTTTTAGTCTTGTTTTGCACATAGTTTTATTTGTGAGGCCACAGTTTCTTGGTGATGGGCACAATGGCTGATTAGAGGAATATGAAAATCTGATGATGAGGAGTCACTTAATTTTGAAGATGTCTGTATTTAAACTCCGTGAAATCCTTGGGAGTGTCAATGACTGTAAGAAAATCATCATGTGAAGTTTAGGTGAACTGCACAATTTGTAATCAGGTAATCATTTAATCACAATTTTATTGACTTCAGGAACTGCAAGAATATATCCAAGAGTAGTTATTTCTTCTACTGGAGCTAACATCTATGAATTGTAGCTACTGTGTCATTGTATATGGTTCATTATTTCTGGGACCCTGAGAAATACAGGTATGTCATCAGAGTGAATATGTATAGTTCCATACAATAATATGTTCTTTGTACTTTCATTATGCAAAATAAACCCTTGGTTTTCCTTAGTACTGTTGAAGTATGTGCCTGAATAAGATGTCATTTGTAAAGCTGAAAGCATATATCTACAGCAAGCATTTAAAAAGAAAAATTGGACTTCCTAATTTGTATAAGAAGGAAACCCATTAAAGGGGTACAAAGGATAATGCTCAGATTATTTTTCAAACAATGGACAACTTGCATAATCCCATTATGAATAGTATACATTTCACAGCCCATCTGGCAGACAGTAAACTTTGGGTCTCTGTGGACTTGAAACGCTGGGTATTGTACTGCCAAAAAGAAAAGCTCTGCACATATGGCATTGGGTGGAAAAGCAGTCACGGCATGTCTCACCCCAAACATCCATTATGTTTGTTAGTTTTATGCTTTCTGCAAAATAATGTGTGTTTAGTAACTGCTCAGCAGACCTATGTGAATACTCAGCATCGAGTACCTACTGCTGAAGGGTCAAGATCTTGCCATGCTGGACTGCCACAAAGGCACTGTATAGAACATCAGGCTAATGAATTTGCTTTTCTTGGAGTTGTCTGAGCACTCCTAAAGAGATTTTGCTTGGAAGAACCAGTCAGTCAAGGGAAATGCAGAAACTGGAGTTGTCAGAATATGGGTCCTTAAGTCGTGGATTATTTTTATGTCCTTTGAAACACATGTTCAGTTTAACCACTGGAAGTCTTGTGTATGACATTACTGGACACTGCCATCTTCTAAGAGCTCAGGGCTGTAACCTCCTGGAAGTTCAGCATTAGTTCACATCACCTGAGGATGTGACACAAGGTAACTGTCCACACCTGCAATTGGCTTTCCAAAACATCTGGACCATGTTGGAGACAGGTTTGGCTGCTACTTTCAGTGTAAGGAATGGAAAGTGGGACCCTTTCCAGGATCCATTACAGGACAGGGTGTGCCATGTAGTCAGTTCTGGTACATGTGGGTATCAGGCTTCATTTCAGATCTTTCTGGACCCTTGTTATGCTACCAGGTGTCAAGTTCCAACTTCATTGTGAGCAAAGAGGAAGCATCTGCGAACATGTTATTTCCACACCTTGGAGAGTTGGAAAACCTGGGGCTTAGCTGAAGAGTTCATGTAAGAAGCAAGCAAACTGAGTGTTGTCATGTTGATGGGCTTTTCCCCCCATATCTTAACTCATTCAACTCCTGGGGGTGTGTGACAACCAGCAGAATAGACAGTGTGAAAAAGAAACACGTTTCTACACTCAGCTGCCTATATGTTATGATTAACACTGCCTGTTGTGGTATCACTGCAGTAAGATCAGATTACTTGGTTTTACCTATAGCATACTTGTACTCATAGTGGGCAAAGTAAATTTGAAGTGGATTTAAACCCCCTGTCTTTTGCTCCCTTCTGATTTCATTCTCTTTAAATATTTATGAGTGCTGCAGCCCCACAGTAGCTGAGCCTTCATGATTTCAGCACCGTGGTATTCCTCTGAGGCAGAGAATTGCCACTGAATTTTGTGACTGGAGAGTTTAAGGCAGAGCAGGGTTCTCTGTGACCTGTTTAGGATTACTCAGGTGCCCTGAGACAGAATCAAACCCCACATTTGCATGTCCTGACTCCTGTTTCACTCATTGACTCGGCTGTCCTGAGGTGCCCTTTCTTTTCTACGCATCTGGGCAGTGCTAGGAGGGCTTCCTGTGGCAAACAAAAGCTAATGAAGCTCAGTAGCTGCGTGTGGCTATTATTTGCTTGAGGTGAGAGGAGAGTTTTCCAAGTGTCTGAAACTGGCATACTGATGAAAACAAGCAAGATTTTTTTATGACTAGGAAAGTATTTAAATCTTTGCTTTAGTGGAGGAGTTTCAAAGGACTGTCATGAAAGAGTAGGAAACATGGTTTCTTGCTTCTGTGATTTTGTTGTTCTTTATAGTTGATTAGAAGTTGAAGAGAGATCTGAGAAGTTCGTTGGATCTTCCTTTTTGTGGAGATCCACAGCTGATTGCTTATAGGACATCCATTTGCAGCTGCATTCTCAGCAATGTTGCTGTTGGGAAGCTGATAAGCTTTTGTGAGATTTAACTTTCTGAAAAACTCAAGTGTCACTTTGCAAGCTCTGCAATGTTCAAACTCTCTTTTATCATGGCACCTTTGATCTGCAGCTTGTGCCTTCAGCACACAGTCAGGTTGGGCTTTTAGTACTTGTACTTTATGTTATCTGTGTCCCATGCAGTGCAGTGAGCTTGGCACTTTCATCAACACAGATGACAACAACAATCCTGGCAGCAAGACCAGAATATGGGCTTCAGGTTGATTTCGGGCAGTCACACTTTGGGTGGAAGCTAAGTCATTCCAGCCTGGCTTGTCCTTCTCTGTCTTTTTACACCTCTCCATCTAAAAGAAAGGCCAGTTCCCTGGAGACTCCCTGGGTGAGACCTGTGTGGTGATGTAGAATCATTAGGATACACTAGCTTTGTACTGTGGCTGCTCATGTCTAGACCAAACTAACTCAGGGCCTGCTTACCAGGGATAGTGAGGATATATCCTAAACTCCCAGCTTCAGCAGAAGCTTGAGTCTGTGCTCCTGGAAATACAAAGGTATTTCATATTTGAGAAAAATCCATCTCATTTCAGCAAGTCAGTACCTGGGAAAAACATAGAAACTTACATGCAAAACAGAGGGATTTTACTGTTCAAGATCAGTGATGTCTTTGATTGCAAGCCTGAGCATTAGAAGTCAATAAGCAGCTACCAGAGATCCATATTAAACGCTGAGCAGCTGATGGTCTCCCGCAGATGTCATTGTATCCAGAGGACATTAATCCTGCTTCTAGATTGTGAAAAGGCACCTCCCCCTTCCTCTCTATTCGAATTGTTTTGTACAAAAATATGCAAAAGGCTGTTCTCTCTAGTTTGCTGATAAATCCATTTTTCTTCATGTCAAGAGACAGAACATGAGGGTGACAAATGCTGCCTCCCAGGAGCTCATATGCAAATGCTTTCCCATTTGATTTAGGGAGAGCTTCACATATGGAAAAGCTGCTGAGTGCACAGCTCCTGTTAGCTCAGGAAAGGTAGCAGCCTTTAAACAGAATTAAGGGAAGTGGCCTTAAAAGACATTGTGTGGTCTTGTGACAGGAGAAAAGCAGCTGATCTTCCTAAATTGTTCTTTTAATTCAAATCCACTGAAGAAATGTAGTGGCTCTTGCTGACATTTTTCTTTGAATCTAGTCCACATGAATGAGGGCAGCTTTATTGTGCAAGAGTGTCCTGGCTGTACAAATCACATGTACAAAATGAGTCCTTCTGCTTTGCCCTTCCAAAGGGCTAAGCCATTAGGTTGTCTGGTCCCAGCTAGCAGGGGGAGTCCCACAGGAGCTGCTTGTCAGCCAGATGTCCTCACTCTGCCAGTAGCCACTAATCTGACTTTGGGTGTTCTCCTGCAGTATTCCCCAAGTGTGAGCATGGTTAGCAATGATTTCCACGAAAGGAGAAATCCTAGGATCTAGAACAGCAGCTTTCAACTTACCACCCACGTTATCCTGGGGAAGAGGCTGTTTGAAGCTGACAAAACTCCCAAAACTCCCTTGAGAAGATCTTCACTCTTGGCTTGCTGCTGCCAGATGTTCCATGAGTCCCTTGCCTTGCTGCATCTGCTACTCCTTGAGCATGCAGACTGAGCTCTGCAGGAAGGGCTACAGTGCCCGGGTCCTGCCTAGTCCCCCTAGGGCCCACCAAGTATAAATCACTTTAGCTGTAACTGATGGGAAAGATGCTGGGTGAGGATGCACAAACAACCAGCAGAATCCAGCTGGCTCCTTTACACATGTGTGTTCTCCAGAGCAGTAGAAATTAAGCAATTGAAGCTGCAGATGCTTATGAAGACTTTGATTACCCACAGGAAACACTAGATCTATGGAATAAATCAGTGTGGTAATTTCTTTTCAGACTAAAAGGGATATTGAAGTCAGGAACAAACTTGCAGTTGTTGGGAATATTCTGTGAATGGGTAAGTGGTGTTGTTTTTGGCAGTAGTTACAGACATCTTAGGATGGTAACTGCAGGATCACTGATAATGCTCAGGCAGCATTCCTGCTCATTACTAGCAGGGTTTTGGATCACTGCTTTCTTCTCAGAAAGTGGTATTCAAGACAACAGAAGATTTTGAAATATGTCACTTCAGCATGCTGTCTTTATCTCAGGAAATAATATGTTTGATCATTCTACTTAAAATAGCGGCAAGTTGTTCAGCAACAAGTGGTTCAAAGGTCGAGTGTGCTGCAAGTACCACCTTTTTAAATACAGCCTTTGAGATTTAGCTGTGGCTGGTAGGAAAATGGGAAAGAACAAGCAGGAGATGACTAAGGCAGCAGATAACTTTAAAAGGCCATAGACTCTAGTTGGAAATAGTGCAGTTGGCAGGCACTTGTTGTACCTTATAGGTGTTTTCAGCCCTGCCCGAGGTCTGCCTGGCATTAGTTTCGAACTCCAACCATGTCATTATAGTGGTGGATCTGATATGCAAGAACAATGTTTAAAAAGGCACCTTCCTTTTATTTTTAAAAGTGACTTAGAGATGCAGGTATTTCAATCTGATTGGCAAGATGTAGAGTTTCGTGCAAAGGAGATCAGACATTTTTTGAGAGGTATTTTTTTCAAAAGAATGAGATGTTTACTTGAAGTTAAAATCTTTTGGACTAATGAGTTAGTTTGGATGTTGGAGCTTTTGAATTTTTTTTTTTCTGAAGAAAACTCAGTTGTGCCAGCTACAAACATTACAATTGATTTATTGAGGATGGGGGAGGAGATGGAAGGGCATTTGAGTCCTATTTTTCATTTGGTTTTGGGACTGGCTTAAGGGCTGACTGTGCTGAAGGTGTTGCTTGAAGGATATCAAGAAAATTAATCTAGGCCAGAGGGAGCTATTCTTCATCTGGTTCTTCTGGTCAGGCACTTTTCAAATGCCTTTGCTCACCTGGCAGAGTGAGGACTGAGCTTGCACAATCATCCAATGCATGGCTGCTGGAACACTTTTTTTCCTTTCAGGTTTTTATTTTTTTTTTGTATTTTTTGTTTGTTCGTTTGTTTTTGAGGAATCAGTTTGGTTTCGGTTTTTGTTTTGCTCATTCTTAGTGCAGTGGAGGGGTTTGTACCTGCAGAACAGCACTGACAGATTGGTACCTGCAATCATTTGATGACCTTTTGCTTCCCTTTTGGCATGTATACGCTTGCAGAAAATTCGGTTTGAAATAAAATGCATCTCACTGCTAAGCATTTGAGTTATTTAGTAAACATTTTTCCACATGTGCCTAAAGGCAAGCCTGAACAATACAGTGCAAAACAGGGCCTTCTTTGTTTCTTATTAAAACATATTAAGCTGAGCTCTATTCTGGGCTTTACCACTTTTCCGTTTTACTTGATTAAAAAAGCTTTGGAAGGAATCATGCCACGTTATGCACTGTTCTGGTTCTCCCTTTGCAGAGGCTTCACAGACAGTGTTCCTCTTTTAAGGGATCAGGATTTTTAATGCTCTGCCCCACACAGTGCATCAGAGGAGAGCAGGATTCTTCTTCCACAGGTCAGCAAGGGAATCTGGACAAGCCTGTGCTTTGCTGTTGATTTTACTGTTGCCTGGGGTTCAGAATCCTTCTGTGCGTCCTCTAAAAATGAGACATGCAAATGTACTGTCCCAGTCTGGTCATTTGTCTTGTGGAGCTTTCCCAGTTCAGTGATCAAGGTGTTTTTGTACTGAAAAGCCCCCACACTTTCCACTCTTATGCCTGGGAACTAAAAGCATTCAGTGTCAAAGGTTTTAAGGTACAATTGACTTTCCTACCTTTCTTACAGTACCTTCATATTCCACTGGCTATAAATAATTCCTTCTGCCCAGTCCTGTGAAGATTATCACCTTGTTCTCTTAATTTCATGTTGCCAACATCCCCCCACAAATACTAATTACTGTTTCTTAAATAAATGGCCACACTGAGTACATGTTCAATTAAACTTCAGTCATTTTTTCTTTCAGTTTGCATTTAGTTATGCCCTGGAGGTGGACATGACTCCAAGTGCTGCTGGCCAGGGGTACATGATAGAGTGACCTTTATCCAACTGCTCTTCTACTTATCACATGGGTGTTACTGACTCGTGTGTAGCATAAATATGGAGTGAGAAAAAGAATTGTAACCATAGTGAAGAAAAAAAGACAAGATTAATAACCAGAAAATGTAAGGTGAAAGACCAGAATATTTCTGTTTGGAAAAGCTGCTATAGGACCTGGCTTTAAACTTCTTTCTTTAAGCTTCTTTAAACCTGGCTTCTATTTGGACTGATCCTCTGTGGTCTCCTCCCTTAAAGATGATAGATATATGACATTTGAAATGTTATTCACTTAAGGAGTTTGACTTAGATGAACACCAAAGAACAAAATCCAACTCCCATGGAACATTGCAAAGGCATGCAAAAATGTCTTTGTGCATGGCTGGAATACTTAAATATTTTGAACAATCAGTTTCTTCAGGGGAAAAAAGGATCCTTTTCATGCAGAATGGGCACTTTTCAGAAGAATTGTGTTACGAAAAAACTCATTCTCCATCAAAACATCTGTGATTCATTTTCAGACCACTATTTATAATGATAGCTAATTTGATTCATATTTTCCTATTTCTCTTCACAAGTTGTGTGTGAAAAGATGGTGATTTTCACATATGGCTTTACATTTCAGCTATGCTTGTCAAACAGTCTTTGCCTATAGATCATTAACTGCCAGTTTGTTGAAAAGATTCAAGATCCAAAATTTAATTGGTGTTGAGTTGCTGTGACATGGTATAGATGGTGGGATTTTCAAAACAGCTGGTTAATCTACCTTTATGGCTACTGAAGTCAGAAATTATGTCTGGAAAGGAAGATGAGGCTGCCTTGGAGACAAAGGTACAGTTTCTGCCAGCAAATATTAAAAGAATGGAGCTGTTCAGAGCAGTAGTAAATAGTAAGGCCTGGCTTTCAAAAGATCTCAACACCAAGCTCCCTTCAGAAAAGCAGTGCTGAGTTCTGCCCTCCCTGGTGAGAATACTGGGTGGTGAAGAATGGTTGGGTGTACTTGGCATATTTAAACATCTGGGCATTCCATTGATGTACCAGCCAGGGATTGGGTTGCATGTGAGAATGTGTCCTCCAGTGGGGATGGTGAATTATTTCAAAACCAGTCTTTTGGTGCTCATTGCTGGCTGTGTTTACAGGACTGGCATTTTCAAAAAGCACCTCTAGAGCTCAAAGGTGCAAATTCAATTGAAAATGGGTAGCCTGTGTTCCTAATTCACCAAAGAACATTTTATGTGAGTGCAGTTTGGAGAAGTCAATATCTGTAAACTTCTGGCCCTAAGAAACTTCTGAAATTTGTATCCTGAATGACCTGGGGGAGAGTAAGTACCACTGATTTTGGTGAGGGAGATGTTGGCATTTATGGAAGACTAGATACAAAGTTCTGAAGTTCTCTTGGGCATGCCCAGCCCAACACATGCACAAAGAGAGGGAAGAACAGGGCTTTCCCACACCACCTTCATGGCCAGAAACAGGTAGGTGTTCACCTCTGGCCATGGGAGTGGCCTCAATTAAATCTTGGTCCACGTTCAGCTGATGATGGAGTCGGGATGAGGGGTTCATGGTCAGCATGCTAGTACCTCTGAGCCCTGTCATGGAGGGCAGCTCTGAGCACAGGACCTAGGGAGGCTGCTGCGTGTCCCTTGTGTCACCCAACTCCATGGGTGATCACCCTGCCAAGGCATAGCCTGTGCCTGCCCACACTGAGAGAGGTCCTGGGGACTTTCCCAGTGAAGATGAGGGGCTGGCAAAGTCAGGATCTGGGAAGGCCTGTCTGACTAGTAGAATTAGGATTGAGTCCAGAAGAGGGTTTTTTGCTCTTAACTTCCTCTTGAAAATGGAACTTTGACTCCTAAGTGAGTAAAGAGCTTTTAAAAACATGAGCTTTAACCCTTTTGAAAACCCCAGCTTGGATCCCTACCACCAGTGATTTGCATTGGTATCATGTGAATGAAATTAGCTCAGTATGTTTTCTGGCATTACTAGCTTACTTGGAAAGTCTGACTATCTCGTCCTTCTGTGTCTGAATTCTCTTTTACTCTTGTCTCCAAGCCATCTGGGGCAAATGGGGTTTAATCCTATGCAGATGTTTGAAGTTGGGGAGGTTTTTTTCCCTCTTTTTTTCCTCTCTCTGTTATTTTTTTTTTGGTTTTTTGTTGTTGTTGTTGTTGTTTTGTTTTTTGTTTTTTTGGGTTTTTTTTACTATCAGACCTGAGTCATTTGGCTCACAGCTCAGAGTGAATAAAGAGAAATAAGGAGGAGAGAGGAGGAATCTGACTGAGGTGAGAAAACCTGAGAGAATGATGAGGCAAAGGACAGAAAATTGGCTGCTGTGGAGGTGGAGGAGTAGTGACAAAATGCAGAGGCCACAGGCTCTAGTGAGGTCTGGCACATCCCTGTAAAGTAATAATTCAGTAATATCCTGCCCTCTCTTCTTGCATTGTTATGAGGATAATGCAGGCTGACTTAACAAGGAGGTGGAAATTGGTGAGAGGGAACACAGGAAAAAAAGAATAGGCAAATATGGGGAAAGAAGAAAGTATATGCTGCTAGGCTGAACAAAGAAAGAGGTAAAATAAAGAGAAAGTTAGAGGAAAGTGTCACAACAGCAGAAAGTTTAGGTGGAATGTAATTTCCTTGATATTCCAACGTTTCCCACATGGAGGAAACCCCCAGCATTTGCAGAGAGAAATGATGAAATCCCTGATTGTGTGGCTGAGACCTTTCCTTGCAAAGGGAGCTGTAAGATAGGGACTCAAGCTACTGATTTTTTTAATTTGGGATTTATATTTTAAGATCTTTTTTATGAAGAAGGAGTAGATTTTCAGAGCTGCTTGTAGTCTAGAAGAGGAATGAATTGTGGCATAATTAAGGACAAGAAGAAAAGGCAAAGTCTTTCCTATAGTTTTTGTCACCTGAATTTGGTGGGAAAAAATAGGGCTGATAGGTATTTCCACAGAAAAAATGCAGATGTGCTCTTGATTTGGATTTTTTTAACCTGAGCTAGATAATTCAGATTAAACTAGATAAACCAGAGCAATTTGTGAGCCCTCACTGTTATTTTAACTGAAATTGTCCAGCCCAATTAAAAGCACAGATTTGTAGCCTTGCCCTGTGGTGGGCAGGTATAGCTCTGTCCATGCTGGCTCTGGTAAGAACCTCTGTGCAGTCACCATGGGAGGGTTTGGCTGTGCTGGCAGCTCTGAACCCTTGTGCCTGGCTGTGCAGCCCCAGGGCTAGAGGAAACTGCAGAAATTGCTGGAGTTGTTCAGGATCATACAGGGAATTTTGCACACTGGAGGCCTCTTGAACTACAGCCTGGTGCATGGGATTGGATAAGCACAGATTGAATGTTGGTTTTCTGTTGAGAATACACACAATTATGAACTCAGAGCTTTTTTTCCAGGAGTATTCCTCAGTACTGATTTAAAAGGTACCATTTCTACTAATATTCCTAAGAATAAAGAAAATTAATTTGGTAAAATATTAGTTGAAACAAATATGGAAAGGGGGCTGGCACAGCGCTGAAGCCAATTAATGTTAAGGATTCAAATGAATATTAAATCTCTTTTGCAATAGTACATTCCTGCCTCTAATTATGGCTCTGGGTGAGTAGACAACTGTAAAGTCACTCCTGGAAGGTGTACGTACAGCAATCAGGGTGATAGCAGCCTTGAAGCTCCAAGTGGGTGGATGACTTGAGCACTGTGGTAATGACATGTGGAGCCTTCCCTATCTTGGAGACAAGTTCCAGCTGAGCTCCCATCAATAGTGGGGGTGAGCATATTGCCTGTGGAGAAGCTCTGCAACACAGAAATATTACTTTGTCAGGAAAACAGCCTCCACCATATTTTTTTCCCTTTTCCCTGTTGTCTCTTGCTCCTTTGTTACTCATCTAAGTGGCCTTTTATGACTTCGGTTTTGTCTTCCTCATACCATTATTTTTCTTTGCTTCGTCTTTCATTTTCCCCTCCTTGCTTTCCTGCTATCCCCACTCCTTTCGTTCCCTTCCTCCACAGTTTATGCCAGTAGATGGTGGTATTCAGCAAGTTCTAGGAGTGCCAGTGTTGCTCTCTTTGTCACTACTGTCTGTCCAGCTCGGCAGCAGGGAGAGCTGCTCCTGTGCCAGAGTTTGTCTGTGCCTGGGTGACTGTCACAGTGGTGACCTGCATGAACAAGAAGCACAAGTTCTGCTAAATTACTCTTTATTTTCCTGCTTGTTAAGTCAGTGAAAAAGCTGTCAGACTGACAAAGAGTCATAAATGTCACCAGGGTCATCAATTATTTGTTGTGATGCATGGGATTTGGGAGAACTTTGTGTACACATTTCTTTGAGGTTACTCAACCAGCTGGCAGAGGCTGTGTTGGTTTTGTAGCCTGCTGTTTGACAAAAAAATAGGGCTGGAAATCATAGAATCATACAATGGGTTGGGTTGGAAGGTGCCTCAAGGTTCATCTAATTCCAACCACTTCTGCTGTCTCAGGTTGCTCAGAGCTCCATCCAACCTGTCCTTGAACACTTCCAGGGATGGAGCATCCACAGCTTCTCTGGTCAACCTGGGCCAGAGCCTCACCACTCTCATAGGGAAACATTTCTGCCTGATATCTAATCTAATCTAATCTAGATTTACCTTATTTAATCTGTAACCCATTCACCCTTGTCTTGTCACTCCAGGCCCTTGTAAAAAGTCTCTCTCCATGTTTCTTGTAGGCTCCCTTTGGGTACTGGAAGGCCAAATTAGGTTACCCCTTAGCTTTCTCTTTTTCAGGTGAAACAAACCCACTTCTCTCAGCCTTTCCTGATAGGAGAGGTGCTCAATTTCTCTAATCATCTTGGTGGTCTGCTCTGGGCTTGCTCCAGCAGCTCCATGTCCTCCCTGTGCTGAGGACTCTAGAGCTGGATGCAGCACTGCAGGTGGGGTCTCATCAGAGCAGAGGGGCAGAATCCCCTCCCTTAGCCTGTTGCTTAGGCTGCTTTGGATAATACAGCTCAGGGAATGAGGGAACTTATTTCTTGGTAAGATTATCACTAGTCTTGGGTCTGGATGCTCAATACAAGATAATTGGATTAGAAAACATTAGACCCCTATAAACTCTCTTGCATCAGGCACCAAGTAATTGAAGTTCATGGTACTTCAGCAAGTGAGTTCTCAGCAAGCCTCACCTCTGCTTAAGGGCAGGATTTGCAGCAGGAGGTTGGCTGAGGGTTTTACTCTTGTCATGGGAGGTTTAATGGGACTGTGCCTGCCTTGCACCCTGTGTAATGCCACCAGGGAGGAGCCTTATTCCAATACGAGAGCTCAGTGCTTTGCAGGTGAAGCTGTGGGTGCTCCGCCACACCTGCATGTTTTATTAATTCATGTGATGTCCATATTCCTCCTTGGAAATTATTCTTATACCAGGACCCTGGTGCTTACTTGAGTCAATGGAAAGCTGAACAGAAACTACAGAAATTAGATAGAAATTCTGTAAGGGATTAAAGCAAAGTTTTTCAAATTTGGGGGTGGGTGTAGAGTGCAAAATTCTTTCTGAAAAAGAATGGGCAGCAGTACAAGCAACACGTGTGCTGTCAGGTCTTGTTCTGCTCTGCGATGCTTCTTGTGAGATCTAACCAGCAACTGGCCAATGCTTCTTTAGAAAAGGAAATGCTTTGAGTGTGGAACTCTTCTTGCATTGCTTCTAACATCCCTTTATAATTCTCCTGTATGTTCTTTCCATTCCAAGCCCCTTTTGGGCATGCTTGAGTGGGAATAGCATTTATTCTTTCTCTGAGTTTGGAGTTTGAACTCCCTTCCTATGGAGAGCTTGACTCCAGCAGCAGATTTCAAACAAATTTGCTGTTTACTATGGAGAGTATAATTAGTTAAGAATAGCCAGAAAAATGAGAACTAAAATGTTGAAGTGTGATGCTTTGCTTAAGCTGGAAAATTACTAATTCATCTACAGGAAAACCCATGGAGAAGTCTGAAGCAGTGTGCTGGCTTGGGTGTCTCTTTTAAAAGATTTTGCAGGTCTCTTGTATTCAATAGTTGCTTAGAACTTGCTTCCTACAAGAAGTTTTTTTGAACAGTTTTACCTGAGAAAAGAATGCTTCGCAGATCTAAAGCGAGAGTCACTTGACCTTAGAAATCTTAAGCATAACCCTCAGAAAGACCTTGTGTGTCGCTGCAGGAGTTGCTGTGGTTTCAATGCCCCAGCCTGCCACTGAGAACTCCCTTATCTCTTGGTAGTGATGTACCTCAGCAAGGCATCTTGTCCCAGGAAGTGTCTCTCTTCCTTTTTCAGTTGCAGCACCCTATTGTTTCTTGTTCTAGCAAGGAGTGTTTCATAGCCAATGTGTCTCCTTCCCATTCTTTCTCCCCTTTGTCATTCCCTGGGGCTTAACCAGCCCAGTTGATAAATGTTCATCAGCATGCTGTGGATTACCTCATCTGAAGATAAGAACTCAATACACAATTACAATTCTATTTCCAAATAACAGTTGGCCAGGCTGTAATGCCTTTGCTCTTCTTAAGAGAAGAATATTTGATCTGAGCTCCAGAGTGAAGTCCAATGGATTTTGATTCATTATTATTTTTTCAGTACTTCCCTTCTTTAATTTTCATCTCGTTTTTATGGATATATTCCAAAGATTGCTGTCCCACATCTGAAAATCTTTGAATAAAAACGAGTGTTCTCCAAGATCCTGAGATGAATGATATCCATGTCTCCTAAATGTTAGCAATGTTACTAATGCTGCTTTGTCTCCACATGTATTAACAGGACTGCTTTAGAGATGCTTTTTCCTTGTGGAAAAACACAATTCAAAAATTCCTTCCTCTACTGTTTTTGATGTATGTTTTATCCAAATTTCTTTTGTGAGGAGGTTGCAATAAGAATCAAAAGCTAGCACTATTGTAAAGGGGAATTTCAACATCTGAAATAGTGTTTCATTTTTCAATTCAAAGATACTTTTTGATCCACAATCACAGTGTTTAGTTTGGGATTTTCATTGAAACTGAGTTTTCAATGAAAACTCCTGAATTTTGCCGACAGTTGAATTGTGTTAGTTGAAGACACCAAATTACTTCAACAGAAGTCTTGCCCAGTTCTAATCAGCAGTGCTGGAAAATGCTGTCTGATCCTGCAGAAGTCCCTTTCAATCATTGAAAAGACATAATGAGCTCTGGACTTACTTCCCTCCATGTAACCCTGGCCCACATTGCTGTTGCTCTCCCAAATCATCCTGCTGACAACCAAACCCTCCTCAATGTGGGGCCGAAATTGCCAGTGCGTTATAACATGTTTGTAACAGCAACATCTGCAGGCTTGGGGTTCATTCCCAGAGAAATATCTCAAGCCAAGTGAGAAACATCTCACTAATCCTAAATCCAGTTCTTTGCAGGAAAGAGCTGTAGTGTGGTAGGACCCATTTCAAACCTGTTTGCCCACTGAAATGCTGCTCTCCACCCTACTGGATCCAGCTGACCCCACGTGAAACACTTGTGATGGGCACTGATCCTCTCCCTTGTTCTCAGCCCTGGGTTCAGAGGGGCTGTCCATGTTAATAATAACATGTTTCTAATGGGCTGCTAATTTTAGAATTCCTGGCTAATTTCCAGGTAGACACTTGAGTGACTTTACAGTATAAAGTACAGCTCACTTCTGCCACTAGCACTGCCAACTAGTCTTGCTAACCTAAGGCATTAAGAAGCCATGAGTCAAGCTTCTCAAATCGTATCACTGGCTAAAAATGATGAGATTTTGTAAATAACATTTTCTGAGGGGTTTATTTGACTGGGTATTGTTCATGTTTCTATACCTCATTAGAATTTGACTATTTTTTGTTTTTTTCTAATAGCAGCTCTGTTCATTGCCTCTTTTATTGTCAGACATACCAGTATTCAATGGTCTTCGTAGAAGGTCTTAAAAACAAATTTGGCAGAGAGCTTTCTGCCTCTTGGCCTATCAAATTTAACTCCCAAGCTTGAGCATATCTGCCTGAAAATTTTAAAGACAAACATTTGGGGTAATTTGGAAGATACATGATCCAGACATTTCCAGGTTATGGGGCTGACAATGCATTGTCATTCTTAGGTTCACGTGGCATGAGATAACATTTCCAAAAAGATGTCTGGTTAGTCCTGCTCTCATGTAATATTCCAAACTCGTGGAATTTGGGTTTTGGTGGGCACTGGGTGAGGAATAGCATGTGGTAACATCCCTAGGACAGAACATCCTGTGGTATAGTAGGCACTACCATGTCCCTTCTTAAAGGGATTTTTGCTTTCCTCACAGGGATTTTTTTCCCCATCTTTTATCAGCTTAGATATTCTGGAAGGTGTTATGCTTGAAAGACAGTTTTTTGTAGTAGGGAGGTACTAATGCAGGGTGGAATGGAAGGCCACCTCATTATTTTATCTTCTTGTTGCTGGCTATTTAAATAAAAGGGATTTCCTTTTCAGAAATTATAATTGTTTAATAGTTATGAAAAGCTGAATAGTTCTGGGATGAGTCTCCTCTTCAGACTCTGCTTTCTCCATTGTGTATCTCTGCACACATAAACCAAATGAAGCTGCAGGGTCTCTTTCCAGATTGAAGAAGCCAAAGTACTTTATTCGTGTTGTCTGTGGCTTCTTGGTAAAATGCCAGTTTTTGAAGAGTCCCAGACTTGTTCTGGGAACTCCTGTGGTAACCAAAGATGTAGAGGTGGTTTCTCTTGTATTCCAGGACTCTCCAGGTGTGTGCAAAGTATAAAACAGGCACTGATGTTGACGAGATATTCCTGCCAGCTCCTGTCCTTTCATCTGCAGCTGGTAAGGAACCTCCTTTGAAAAGTTTTTTACTAGGAGAAGGTAAGTCTCTCCCAAGGATCAGTGCCACCACAGGGAAAGGAAATGGCTCATAACATGGGACATCTCATATCTCCATCTCTTTCATCCCCTACCAGAAGCTCCACTTCAGCACCCAAAGTATTCTCTAATGCAGCATGTACTGTCTTGTACAAGGCTTCCCTAGATACTGTAACATTCAAGAGAAGCTTCAAAGTCTGTAGACTGAAGTCAAGGTTATGGTTAGGGGTGGATTTCATACCCCAAACCCTCTGTGCTTGTGCGTAAGAGTCCCTGACATTTTGGCATCAAAGCTTTCTAGAGGAAAACACAGTAGGATTGCTTTTTCTCCAGTTAACTCCTGATAAAAACTCTGCAATTCCATCAACATTAATTGCATGTCTAAAGACAAAACATCATTTTGTTTCTTTGGTCTTTCTTATTTGGGTTTTACTTTTTCATTTTGTAAAAAAAAAAAAATTATCAGCAGGACATTACTGCATTTAAAAACACAGGAAATGTTTTTGTTTCTTTAAACCTTTT
Organism: Cinclus cinclus; assembly: GCF_963662255.1. NCBI lineage: Eukaryota > Metazoa > Chordata > Aves > Passeriformes > Cinclidae > Cinclus > Cinclus cinclus. The sequence goes on from NC_085048.1 coordinate 104,943,276, forward strand.
GGTAGAAAATATTTCTCACTTTCCTTCTAGTTGTGATCAGCTTCTCATCTGCACTTGTCAGGTGTTATCCAGATCTAATCTGAGCAGGCGTAAGGAGATGCTTGAAGCTGTCACAAAGCATTCCCTGAGCCAACTCTGTGCAAGTTGATGGTGGGGGAAGGGAAAGTAAAACTTAATTTTAAGCTGTTTGGGAGAGGCACTGTCATTATGTGCTGTATGCATTAAATGCAAACATAGAACAGGTTCAGGTCTGTGGCTGCTGCTCTTAGGTGTGACAGCAGTACAAATGAAATAATAAGATCAGGTAATCTCAGCCAGTCATTAACCCTGCAGTAAATGCCTGTTTCATTTGCCAGGTAGGAGCACTCAGGGACCTCGGCTAAAATTGGCACCTTATTGTACTAAGCACACACAGACACCTAATTAAAGACAGTCCCTTTCAATGAAGTGGTTTGGTTTTGTTTTGTGTGGGGTTTTTTTTGTTTGTTTTTTTTGTTTGTTTGTTTGTTTTTGGGTTTTTTTTTGTGCAGATGTGCAAGACAGATAAAGGATGGGAGCATAATCATCCCTGTTTCACAGACAGGGAGCTGAGGAGCTCTGGTCTCCCAGGGACTCTGCTGTGGGTTTCCTGTGCTACCTTGTTGTGGTCAGCAGGGTCTTAGAGCCCTGCTCTGTTCTTCAGCCACAAGCCCACCCTTTCCCTGCAGAAGGGTGCACTGAGTTTCTTGTTGCTTACATAGAAACCTCAACTTATATATCACTTGTTCCTCTTTTTAAAAAAGCTCCCTGACCATTTTGGTTTCTCTCATCCTCTCAGTGTGTTAGTCATCATTTAAAATACACACAATGATTAAAATGAGTCTGATCATGTTCTAGTACAATGTTTCAGGGTGGCTACTTGGTGTGACTTGCATGAGGACATGAAATGCCAGAAGGACCAGTGCAATCAACAGCAAACCTCTGTGCCAGAACAAGTGGGTGGGGTCATGTGCCATATACAAGGGATTCATAAATGTTTACTATAATTTGCTGCCTGATTATATTTGACCTCTGTGGGTTGGCACATGTACTAATTTATTTCATCCATGCTATCTTAATTACTAAGGACACAGTTGAGAGTTTTTGAAATTAAAAGTGACTTATTTTCCTCAATTACTTAAGTGCAGAGGCTCAGGCACATAGGCAGTTGTGTTTTTCTATCAAGAGAATATGTGATTTGTACAGCCAGTTTCACTTGTTTGCGGTTCCCTGGACTCTGGGTATGTGCAGAGGCAGGCACTCAGAGCTGGCTCATAGAGATATGTTTACCAAGACTTAGCAAACTTTTCCCTCTCCCACTGCTGGTCCTGCTTACAAAATATTGCTCTTCCGAGTCTCAGCTGGAACTGGAAGGTAAAATGAGGAAAGTCTCTCAAAGGTTGCTCCCAGTATTTTTCTAGCCCAGCTGGATGCAGGTATTATTGGAGACCTCAAGAGAAGGATTATTCCACCAAAATTTTCACCCTGGCCTCATGGACTAAGGGGTACAACCAACTTTTAAATAAGTATCCAAACTTACACTTGCTTAGCTAAAGTGAGACACTGAAGCTTTTGAGGCAGCCCTGCTAACACACACATTGTTGGACCATTTTGAATTTATGACACCAAGCAGTTACGTAGCAGGTCAGCAAGGATTCATTGGATTGAGGTTTTTCATAGTTTTCATGTTAAAAATGCCTCTGAATAACCAGGTCAGATGTTAAGAAATCTGGTTTTCTGTCAGCTAATAGCTCTGTCTTGACTTTTGCAAAATTGGGGAAAGATAACAGAAGCTGTTTGTGATTTTAAGTTCTCTGTCTGGAACTTGAGACTTTCTCAAAGCTGTCTCAGTGTAGCCTCTAAAACTGAAGAGTCCAAATTTTTCTTACCTTTCTCTCAGTTACTGTTGCACTTCTTGCACACTACTTGTGTGCAGAAAAGGTTCTTAACCATATCTATGGATCTGAATTTGCAGATGCTCTAGCTGTGCTAGAGCACAGTTGCAGACTTAGGGACTTACCAGCTTTATTCTTATTTCACATTTGTTGTGCTCACACATAACTTGTCTGCTGCTGGTGACATTTGTCATCACATCAGGTAGCAGTGCAGTGCAGTGACTTTCAGCATCTGATTCCAGGATCCCAAAAATTTTCTGCAAAATATTAACATCTCTTCTGAAAGTGGAAGGAAATTGTAAGCTCTGAACTGCTATAAGAAAGGTGGTAATTAATTTTTTTTAATCCCCATGATAGTTCCTGTCATGCTCATCCCAGCATTTGAAATATGTACTGTGAATGGCAACTTCATACAGATGTATGTTTCTCCTTTTAACGGATCACTTGTTGAGAAAGCAGCAGAAATAAATCCAGGCTATTCCAGTCCTACGTCTGCCTTCTTTTCCAGAGTGTAAGGAGGAAAGGAGTAGAGTGAATTATCACTGTGTGTGAGCTGCTGTCAAACCCATGGCTGCTGTAGGACAAACCAGGCAGGCTGCAGGCAGGCAGGATGCCTCAGTCCAGCCTTCCAGCCCCCCTTGCTGCTCAGGCCACTTGTGCTACTCCCGAGAGTGCAACACAGAGAGGGGAATGATACCCTGCTCACCCACTGTGCCCCTACAGTGCAACTGGAGATGTGATTGCAGAGCAGATAACCAAATAACAACCAGCTTTAATCTTCCCTGGGTTTGGGGCAGGCTGGACAAGCCCGCCTGGGATGCCCTGTGCATATTCAACAGCTGGTGCCTGAACAGGGTGTTCTCCAATGCTTAAGGTACCCAAAGGAGCAGGACTGAAGCTGGTCAGTGTGTTGCTGACATGCCTTTGACTGCAAGGTTGATGCAAATTAAGGTGTTGGAAGTTCTCTGTCCAGAATTACTATTACAGCTCCCATTTCTGTCCAAATCTCAAGTCCCATTGCTCTCACTGCTGAGAGTCCTGAAGAGCTTGCAGTTGGAATGTGCAGGACATCTCTCTGTACAGGCAGAGTTGGATCTGACAAGGGAATGGCTTCTTAATGCTTATGCCAGAAGGCCAAAATGATCTGGAAACAGACCAAATTGCCAATCCAGATCCATAATAACAACCAGAAGTCATTTTCCCTAGATCAGGATCTGTTTATAGATCTGTGTAACAGAAGGACACTGAATACATAAGACCTGATCACAGAGGAGAGAAAAGCAGGGGAAAGGCAAAAAAGCACTGGAAACTTGAGAGAACAAGGGAGAGAAAACTGAAGCTGTTGAGATGTAAACATGGATGACACTCAGGTACGCCTGGCACAGGGAGCTGTCTCTGAGATGTACAGTACCAGAGGAAGAGGGGAAATATAAGGAGCACAAAGCTTTCAAACAGGCCCCTGCAACAAGTCAGAACTAACCCCTGGAGTGAGATTGGAGGGAAATCAACCTTGTAGATACCTAGAGAGCCAGTTAGTAAAGAGTTTGTAATTAAACCCTGAGTCCAATGGCAGCAGAGTTCTGCATGTAATCATGATTCTACTGAAATCAGTGGCAAAAATCCCAGTGATGTCACTGCAGCAGTTCCTGGCATTTCCCTGTAGCAATCTCTGCTGCTTGTGCTCCTGAGCTCCAGGACTGTATGTGGTGCCATGTCTGCATGAAGAGTAAAGGGCAGTAATAGGTAAATGTGCACCAAAAGCATTTTTTCAGAAATGTGGCTCTTTGATTAGGTGTGTTTCTTTGAGAAGTTTTCTTTGGGAAGTGCCACTGTCACATCAAAATATGTGAAATCTTGAAGAGCAGTAACTTTGCAGCTGAAGAAGGTATCCATCCTGGAAAATGTCATTCATATCAAGTACCTGATGGGACACCGAAGACACCATCTTGAGTCCCAGTATTCAGGAGTTGGCTGGAATACTGCAGTGATGTTCTACCTCCATGTCAAATTTCACAGCACAAACCCTTATTCTGTTTTGTGAGCAAGGCAGAAGCTGAACTCAGAGGTCTGCTTCGCCAAAATCCTGTTTATCCAGCCGCTGCATAGGAAAAATCAGCTTCTTCCCAGGATAAGCCAGCATCTTGCTGCCTCTCAGAAGGTGCATTGTCACCTCTCCAAGGGTAACAGCACCTCAGGCCGAGTCCCTGGATGCAGGAATTGGACCGGGACCGAATGTGGCAGTCGGTAGAGGGGAGCAGAGAGCCGCACATGGAGCAGAGCCTGTGCTGGGCTTTGCAGCTTTGGGAGCGAATGTGTGAAAGGTGGTGCTTTGTGCCATGCTTTTACTGGAGTGTTGGTCAGTGAGCAGAGACCCCGCGTGCTTGGATGGATGGGGAATAATAGTTCAACAAAGGAGCATTGTTGTATAAATCTTAATTAAAATGAAGGCTGATTTTGCAAACCAAATTCAAAGCCATGACAGGCAAGACTTCATTTTATCTGCTGCTAAAAGGAAGATGCTTAAGGGCCTGTCTCCAAAGGAAAAATACATGCTTATTTAATTACATATTTTCTGGTGAAGGAAGAATTCATTATTATTACTATTTATTATTAATGTTATTATTGTTAGACATATTAGAAAGAGCTGTGTGCTGTAATATCCTTCATGGCAACCACATTGATTAGTGCTAACTGAGAATGTAGTATAATAGCAACACAAGGCACACAGGACTCGTTTGGCCTGTCCTGGTTGTTCCATAATTAGGTGTGTATAAAATAAGAGGCACAGCACCTGTGGAGATTCCCAGCACCTCCTGTTATGCTGAGGCAGGGGCTGCACTGCATGAGAGCAGTAACCAAATCCTATGAGTGTGTTTACATTTTGAACTTACCAAATCTTCCCAAGTGGAATGCAGGGTCCGGTTTCAGCCAAGGAACTGTTAGCAATGAGTGAGAGTTAATGGATCAATCTGCTGTCTCTTGTCAGTGCTTTTACGGTTGACTTCTGGAATGTGTTTGATGAAAAGAAAGCAACTTCTTGAGAAAGAAGATACAGATGTAGCATGTTAAGGTTGGGACCTACATGAACAATAAAGCAATGTTATCAGTGCTTCGCTTCCCCCCCCCCCCCCCCCTCCATGCTGCTTGCCAAAACTGACAATAGAATAGCAGTAAAGCATTTCTTTTTTTAACCACCATAACTGTTTGTTAACCATTTGCTCTGATTCTCTTTGCAGACACAGTCAGATCTTGTGCTGGTGTTATAAGAAAGGTGCCAGATATTTTATCTGGGACCATGTTGCAAAGCCCATTGCTGCCTTTAAGTGGCCAGTGGAAGCTGAATTAAAATGGAATTTGTAGGACTGTTCAGCTGAACATGTTGAACTTCTGTTTGAAACTTCTGGAGAAAGCTGTTGGCTTCCTGTGCTTTACATGCTGCCCACCAACAGAACACCCATGCACCATGTGAACCCTATGGGATGACCCCTGTATCCCAGTGAGGCAGGCTGTGACCCAAACTGCAATGTGACTTTTGGGGCATGTGGGTTGCACTCACCCAGCAGAATGGAGTGTGGTGTGGAGGGACCCAGGCTAGCTCCTAGGAATGCTGTGGTGAGGGCTATCCACAAGCAGATTATATTCCATTCTCCAACACCAGGATATCGCTCCTCTCCCAGAGTCAGGGTGTTGGGAGTCAGCTCTGATGTGCCTGCTTGGCACTATGGATACCCCTGTGCTGTGTAGACATAACCACAGAGGCTAAAGCCCAGGTCCATGGAGGTATTTAGGCTTTTAACTCTCACTGAAATGAGCAGGAGTTAAAAGCCTAAATACCTTTGGGGATTTGGGCCTAAGTGGCTTACGAAAGCCTGTGGCACAGTAGAGGCTCAGAGATTTTGGCTCAGGCCAGTGCCTCCGATATGAAATCATTCTTCCTCTCTACATCTGGTAGCATTTTGCATTCACATTTCCCAGCTCAGGCCATCAAAAATATGCCCATGCTTAGTACAGGAGGTGAAGAATAATTTAGGTAATTGAAACTACAGCAGGAATGTGGTTCTGTCAGAGGGCTGTTGCCTGACCTGGAATTTAACCAGACAAGTAAGGACTGGGGAAACTGAGTGCCAGCTCCTGCCTTTCAGGTGCATGGAAGGCAGTCAGTTTCTCTGGAAGAAGGGCTATAAATAATTGAGCTTGTGTGTCTGTTGAAAAGGAAGCCATATTGCTGGGAATGAAAGCAGGAGACATGCCAAACACTTGCCTTGTTATCCACATGACTGTTTATCAGTTATAACTAGAGCTGAGCCAGTAATTCTTAATGGGTAATTCATATGATGAATATCTCCCCCTTACACTATGCGTGAATGGTGTATGAACCAGCCATTACTTTCAAATATTTATTTACTAGTCACAATTATTTGTTTAATACTGTGAATAATTCATGGTTTGTGTAATGTTTTCAGGCAGTTCTCTGAAAGTAGCCAATACCCAGGCTATTTTCGTTGGACAGGGCAGTAAATGTCGCCTTTTTCTGATTACACCAGTGTTAACTGAGGATAACTTGAAGTCAAAAGGCTGGATCCCTCACTGATGTAATTTGGCATAGCTCCAGTTTTTTTTCACCATTGATTTCAAATGAGCAGTGTTAATTCACACCAACTTACTTGAAGGCCCTGAAAAGAAGAATTGTGTGAAGGAAGAATAACTCCCAGTCCATATTGTCCCAGGACTGGCTAAATGTACTGCATTTCACAGTCTCATATTTTCACTAGCATTCTCATATGTATAAATTCAAAATTCACATTTAAAAATATCATTTTGTATTCATATCTCAGTTACCTATTATTGAGTAGCTTTGCAGTGAATTATGCTTGTGTGCACATACAAACTGATGCTTTTTTCAGAAATAGTCCGAGTTCAGTTTATATTTGGAGGGTAGTAGAGAAATTGTTTTGAGGACAAATCTGTGGCTTGTGTTGAGGTTAACCTGAAAAACTTCCTTGTTCAGTGTGCAGGACTTTTCAGTTCCAGTGTTACTTTTACCATTACAAAATCTTCCCTTATATAAGTCTCACTGACGTCAGTGGAGCTTTGCCACTTGTATTTGCCTTATCAGATTTCCAATCCTTAAAGCTATTTTAGAAGACGTTTTTAACCACCTTCTCTGTGGTACCCAGCTAATGATGGGAAAAGTAGAGCAAGGGGTTGTGTTGGATTGTGTCTCTTTGATTCTTGCCTGTGGTTTCCAAGGGGTGTCTTCCAGAAGGATATGGAATACTTCATGCCTTGTTTTTCTCCTGTATCCGTCCCTTTCTGTTCCAGTTCCCTCCATTACAAAAGCAAATTATATATAGTGATACCACAAGAGAACCAGGTTGGAATTAAAGGCTTGGTCATAAAAGCAGATTTGTAGGTAGTTTCTGTTCCCAGATTTACAGAGCAGCACACCAGGCTCGCGGTCAACATTGCTGCAAATTTCACAGCTATATCGCTAAACAACTGTGTTTTTGTTTGTCTTTTCTTATGTCTAGCTGTACAGGAAAAGTTTTAAGTGCTGCCACTCAGATTGTCACCATGATGTGGCCATGGTCTTGGCTGCAGGATCCTTGTGTTCACAGCAAAGGGATTGTTAACAGCACTTCACAGAGAGAAGTCATGTGCTTTTCTTTCTACTCTTTCATTCTTACTCTTCACTGTTTCTTCTCCATTGATGCTCTGACTCCTAGAAATGCAAAGCCATAAAGAAAAAAACTCACATTTCAGAAAGCTCTGTTGCTTTTCTTGCTGGAATAGCACAGCTAATTTGAGTGTTAAAGAATCTACTCAGTCTAAATGTCCAGGTGCACATCATTGCTCACTACACGTAATTTACTAATGAGTGGATCCAGACAAACAGTCTGAGGATCCAGCATGCCCTCTGGCTGCCTATAAAAATGAGGAAAGATAATGAAGTGGTGTGAATCAGGGCCTTTCTGTAGCAGCAAGGCATGAAAAAACTGGAACACAACAGTTTTTGCTATGAGGTACCAAACACAATCTCAACAGTTCTGTACTCAAGCACAGGGGCAAATCCATTTCACAAACCTTGAAAAACATATGTAGTTGGCTATTTAATATTTTTCATGTCCCAGGTTTCACTTTTCTGGATATCTACATTGTGAAATTTGTCTACGTTTGGGTTTTGACCATGGAAAGGTAAGCGTGATTCTCAGATAGGCACAGCTCCTGACCTTTCTTTAATTACAAGCAAATGCAGGGGTTGATGGATATTGCCATACTGTTGGTCTCCTCTGTTGAATGAACATTAGTGAATGGCCTTCTGAAAAACAGTGGGGTCTTTGTACTGCAGCCTGCAGCTCACCAGGAGCACACCTGACCACACCAAGCTCTTTTTAAGCAGAGCCCTGCACAGTGTCAAAGGAAAATGTTTTATTGTAAGTGTAGGGAAGAGCAGCTGCATAGAAGGAAGGTCAAAGAAGAAGAGAACCAACTGACCGGCTAAACCAGAACGTCTTTGGGGATTCTTAGCAGAAAACCTCTTTGTCTTCCAACCACTGTGATGGCACAACCTTCAGTCAGAAAGGACTGCTGTGACCTGAAAGATATGGTACTTTTTGTATCAAGTCCTTCCAGCCAGCTCAAAGGCAGTAGTTCTTCAGCATGTACCATCATTATAACTGTGATTCAGGACTCAGCCCTGAAAACATTTGTTTTCCCATTTGTGTTTATTCTTGTATGACTCCCTCTTCTGAGACGCTCTCAGAGCTGCAGGATGTCAGATTGTCCCTGCTGGCATGGGCAGTGCTGGAGCCTGAGAGATCACCCAGGCCTCGCAGGGGAGCTGGCTGCCCTTGTGGTGGTGCCGCCACACTATGTGCCACTGGCTGGGGATGCTATGTCCACTCCTCTAGAGCTGCAGCAGGGTCCTCCTCTTATGTTGGGCTATTTCAGCAGGACAGACACTTGTCCATGCCCCTTATGGAGATGCCTCTAAGGGGGACATTGGCATTAGCATTTCATTTGAGGTGGCAGTGTCCTTCTGAAATGTTTCCCAGTGACCTCCCCTGAACTGCACATTTATGTCACAGAGCACTCATGGAGGACATCAACAAGATTCCTCTAGGATGGCTTCAGGGCTAGACCCAGCCTAGACCAGCTCATGCTGGTTGCTTCTGCCATTAGGTTGCAGCTCTCTGAAGGAAAGCATGGAATGGAAATGCCCTGTGTGGATGCCAGGTCCTTGGCACTGGCCATTTCTCTCTGTGTTTCCATGTTCCTCTTATTTCGCACTGCTTGCTGTTACAGATGTGGTCAGAGATGCTACAAGTCCCATCCAAGCACACTGATCTTCCTTCCCCTCCCCTGGGCCGTACTGTTAATTTCATTTTTACACATATGTAATACTTTGGGAAGTCAGGTTTCCTTTGGTGAGACTCTCCACGTGCTTGCAGTGATTTCTGTATGTACACACCATGGTGAATAGGGACTGGCAGGTCAGATAAGGCAGCTGCAAAGCTGTGGGGTGTGTAAGGGGCAAAGGGTGAATTTACTTCTCTCCCCTTGTATAGTATCTGATCACATCTCACGATAGTCTCCTCCCCCTTACTTGCACTCACATAATTACCAGCCCTTGCTCTTTTGTGCTGCCTCTGGAGGCTGGCACTGTTGAAGCATGTAGTGCTTCCCTATGGACCCTCTGGCACAAAGATAGGAAGAAACACTGAAATTAAATGTAGGTGGGGTAGCAATGATAATTATGTTGGATCATAACTTCCACTGATCTAATTAATGCCACCTAAGTTGTGGCTTGTGCAACTGCTTTAATTTATTGGTGATATCCACAGTTGGCAGTGATGTTTCTGCAGAGGGCCCATGGCTCTGATACACAGAGTGATAGAAGTTGGATTTCATGAGCATCGTGTGGTACAGTTACAGTCAGAAAGGTGCCTGTTCGTGATGCTCTTTAGAGGCACTGGAAATGGGGGATCCAGATAGGATTAATCAAATAGGCTGTCTGACCCAATTAATTTGCTTCCAGCCCAAATCCTTCACACTGCTCTTAAAATAGTGTTTTCCTACTGAATGTGGCAAAACAAGCTCTAGGTGTTTCCAGCATTAAGTGACAGTAAAAGATGACTCTCCCCTAAGTTCCAGTTTATGTATTTGTTTTATTGCTCAGGATATGTCTGGATTTTACAGCTGAGTATGTCAGGAATTTAGTTACAAGTTGAAACCGCTTTATAATGTGTGGCTATAAAGATCAAAGGTTGCAAAACCAACCTTGGAGAGCCAGATCCTGCTCTTCCAAGGCTCATCAATCATGACTTAGTTCTGGCTCATCTCACATGATCTTACATCGTGTACTGTCATTTGGACAAATGTTTATCCATAGCATTAGACCAGGGAATCCAACAACTCTTAGACTAAGTATTGCCATGGGTTCCTGACAGCACTTTCCTGCTTTTTATTTACCTGGTATCTCTTTTTCCTCCTCTGATTTTTTTCTTTATCTCAAAGTTGATAATTTTAGGTATGTGCTTCTGCTTGTGGCACACTGGGAATTCTCAGTTCTTCCAGCTGGAAAAAAATCAAGATCAATATAAGATCAAGATAAAGATCTTCACTGATTCCCTCTGGCTATTTGCTGAAGACCATTGTATTCGTACTTACTGAGGTTTGGTGACCCTCTGCCAGCCCATGAAGCCAAAATAAGGCAAGAGAAACCAAAATGAAAGTTTTATTAGTGAGTCTGACCATAGTCTTCTATCGGTCACTAAGGGAAGAGTGAACCAGACTCTGCACCACTGCTGTCAGTCTGTGCTGACAAGCCCTGGAGCACTGGATAAGCCACACTAGTTTTGGTTTTCTATCTTTGCTTTTCTTTCAGTTGTGAACCACTCGAGTACAGGCCAGTCCTTTACATATTGGGACACTCACAGTCTGAGGAGACTTCTTTCACTGTAGTAGGAAAAAAATCTTTGTGCAATTTATCATCTCACCTTTGCCTGGGAAAACTGGAACGCTTATTGTAGGTTTTTCTATGAAAGATTCCTTGGTGGAAGATATAGGAAAAACTGGTAGGCACTGGGCTCATGGGCAAATCTGGGTTTTAGATCTTTCTAAGTTAATTTATTCCCAAGATCTGAATTCTGTCCAAAACTTAAAAAAAACTTTTGCTCAGATGAAATGTATTGTGCTATTTGAACCAAAATATTTAATTAATTAATTTTAAAAACTGTTTAGCAGCTTCTTAGATGAAAAAATTCAGATTTTCTCCAGTGATTTCTCAATTAAATATTTTGGTAAAAATGAGCATCTGTATATTAGAGCTAACATTAAAACATAACAGCTGTTAACTTTGGGTTTTAGTTTTGCCTGTTTAGGTGATAGAGTTTGAGAAAGTCTGTGGGATAAAATGTACTTTAGTATTTTTGAGAACTAAAAGCTTTCTTTACTTCTGTTCCTGAATTAACTTTTTTTGTGGAACCCCAAGGAGTCAATTGAGTATATAGTCAGCTGTCATTGAAGTTATAGAGTTAGAAATGAGAATCAATCCATGTACCTGTTCAAATAACTCTTTTGTTTCCTTTCTGAAGTGGCTGTTTTTGCAGACCCAGCCCTGTTTTCTCACTCCGTACTGCCCACTGCTCCCAAGGATTGCTGGGAAGAATAATGAGGAATGTAATTTGCTTGTTATTGTGGCTGTCACTGTCAGGGCTGGAGGGTCAGAGTCCCATTTGACAGTGAAAAGACAGATTTTAAAAAGTGATTGCTGAGTCTAGGTATTTTTTTTTACTGTCTTGTCTTTGGATATGTGAGAAATGCTTAAAGGATTGAGCTTTAATTTTTGAAGGTGCCTGAGAAAATAGTCTCAGGCAGAACTGCTTCCAGTTCTACTTTGTGCCTTTGAGTGTGCAAGAAAGTTGCATCAAAAGGGAAAGCAGCAAAAAAACCCCAAAAAACCAAAACCAAACAACCCCCCCCCCAAAAAAAAAACCCAAACAAAACAGGGAAACACAGTTACATTATCATTCTGAAGAAGCATTTTTATGCAAATTCATGTAACAGTTAAAATAAAGCTCATGTATTGTCTTTGACTTTTGTAACTACTGGGGTGTGACAGGATTCAAACTTTTCATGGCATGCCAAAAATATTTCTTAACATAAAGGTACTTTGCCTAGCTAATGTAATTATGTCCATTAGTCACAGAGATTCTGTCTTGTCCTGGACTTTGTCTTATTCCCATATTTAAAGCTAGGAGGAGATTGATACCAGCATTCTGGTGTTTCTTGCTGCTCACCCCTGGAGAGCCTGACAGAAGTTTCATGGGGTAGGAGGACAAGAATCTGGCTTGCTCGAGGGTTGGGAATGACAGGAGTTCCTGGAGTGGGGTAGAGCTGGGGGTAGAGCTGGAGGAAGAGGGAGGATTTGGGCTAGTGGCTGCTGCAGACCTGAGGCAGAGGCTGCGCAAATCATGCTGGATGGATCCCCTATGGGCCCATTGAGCTGTATTTCCAGCTCATTCCCAGGATCCCTGAGGATGAACTGAGTCAACACTGACTTAGACTTGGGGTCTGGCTTGTGTAGGTTTGTGCAGGTCCTCAGGAATAAAGTCATGGCAGGGTCTGGAATTGGTGTGGGGAAAAGCCTACGTTTGGCAGCAGTGACCCTTTGCTTGGATTTTCACCTAAGGCCAGTTGGGATTCCAGGTAGAATTTGGCTGCTTGGCTGCTTTTGCTGAGGATTAGGTTGTGTAGCATTGGATGGGAATTTCAAAGACATGCAGCAAAAAGTTCTTTAAGCTGCAAGAGGGCAAAATTTTTCTCCCTATTTTTCCATCCTCTTGAGGCAGAGCCTGGAAGTTTGGGTCACACATCCCGTGGAGCACAGGACTATGTGGATGCAGCACTCCCTGTCCACCTGGGCACTGGCTTGGGCAGCTGCAGAGACCCAGAACCTCGAGTTGATTTGATCTGTACCTGCCTCTATAACTATGCCTGGCTTCCTCTGACCCAAATTACCTAACTCAGCTGGAATTTCCTTCCTCATATTCCTGGCCTTACATCTCTGCACTCACCTGCTGCATTTAACTGGCTGCAGTGGAGGGGGGGGGTGGGGAAACCATGTGCTAACGCTGAGCCCACCTCTGCCCTTCTCCCCCCCTGGCTTGGAGACAACACTGTGTAAATGGAATTTTTAACATCAAAAGTTTCAATTACAGCAGGAAATGTCAGGCCGACAGAGTGCGACTGTTCCAGGTTTCCCATAAGGAATACTCCTACCCCTACTATTTACCCATATGGAAAAAACAACCTCCGATGGTATTTTTTTAAGTTCTCAGGTAAACGGAGCTGAATGGTATCATCACATACACAGCAGGCTTTCTGCAGGAGATGAAAAAGTGTAAATCATAGCACAGGGCCCAGAGCCTTTACAGTGCCTTTTTCATGGAAGAAAATCCCGGGATACAGGCTAAATGGGATGGGGGCTGTTCTAGAGACAGCTTAACCCCTGGCAAGTCAGCAGTCTCAGGGAAAGAGGAGCAGCATGGAAACGTTGATCTTGGATCAGGAGATCCTACAGAAGGCAGCAAACATCATGCTGGAGAAGGTGGGTTATGGGAGGGCCTTCCAGGAGACACAGGGTGTTAGTGCAACAGCAGAGCTGTGCTCCTTCCAGAAGAGCCTGACTCTGCCTTCTTGGTGCTGTCTCAGAAATAAGGTCTCCTATTCATCTTTTCTTCTAGAGGCTGAACAAGTCTAATTCTTTCAGCCCCTCCTTTGTCACTGTCGGCTCCCAGTCCTGATCATCTTGGTAGCTTTCTCTTTAATCCATGAAGAAAATGTATCTGCAACACGTTTTGCAGGTCCCTAGACTCAGTTTTTATTGTTGAAAGAAATGAATGGCTTTTACTGTGGCCTCAGAGATCCCCACTGGTCTTGGCTTTGCTCCCTAGCACAGAAAATACACTGTTGAGATGGGTGATACAGCCTCCTCATTCCCTGCACTCCTGCAGGGACTCCAGCATTTGCCTCCAGCAGGAACAGGTCATGCTTTTAATGACAGTGTTCAACCCGTGGGATCATCTTGGACATACTGGTTCCTGGAATTGTGACTGGGGCTTCCAAAAACGCCTGGAGAGCTTCAGTGGTCAAATTAAATCAGTGAATGTAGTAAGGAATTTGGCACTTAAGTCACCTGACTCTTCAGGATAATTCAGTACATCCTAAAAGCAGGCTCAGTCAGAGTATTGTCCAGCAGAAAAGTTGTTGTCCAGTGCTCAGAAGTGCTTAGGCTTTCCAAATGACTCAGCAAACTGTTTCCCAATGGGAAGTGTCTGTCTTCATGTGTGCTCAGTGCTCAGGTTGCTACTCATCCACAGGAGGGAGATTTTATGGGAGGTGAGTTGGTAATGTTACGTGAAACCTCCTTGTGTTTCTCTGCAGGACAGAACAAAATCAGCACAGTGCAATGTGTTCTGCAGACATAGTGCAGTGCTACAGCACTTTTGGTTAGGGCAAGTGGGAACACAAGAATTTAATTTTGTAGAAAATGTTGAGGTTTCAAGTGTGCTTTTATTTGATAGGAAGATGAAATATTTCTTGGAATGAAAATGAAATGGATGGAGAACATTTTTAAAAAGTGGCTTTAGTTGTTGGTTAAGGAATTCACCCAGGCAGAGGGAGCTGAGCACTGAACTTTCTGCCCTTGATCAAAAAGAGCAGGAATTTTTCGCTACGTTCTGTGAGTGAGCCTGGGTGGTAGTGAAGAGACCTCTGTCCTCAGCAGGACTCAGGGATTTTTAGGATGGGTTGCAGCACTTCTTGGGGAGATAAAAAGGGAACAGAGCTACATGTCAGGAAGCAGATCCAGCCATGGGTTTGCCCATGGGCACCGTCCTTGGCAACCCAGCTCAGCTCTGGCCCATGCGACACTGGGAAGACCCTCTAATAAACAGAGGAGCAGGAAGAAGGACATGAGATAGGGTGGGAGAAGGCATCCTCTGAAATCTTTATCTCCAAATACAAGTTTAATAGATGTCAAGGGTGTTTGTTTGTCTTTTCTTTTTTGAAGTAGCTTATTAGCTATGGGAAAAAATGTAGAGCTGTTCCCCATGATGTAAATCTGTAGAGATTTAAATTGATGGGAGAAATTTGCAGCTTGTATAAACAGGCATGGCTCTGTGAAGTCCCAACAAATTATACCAGCTGAGGATACAGCCATCATTTTTAATAGTTTTGTTCTTCCACATAAGAGAAGGCAAGGAAATGGGGGATGTAAGGGAGAAAATGAAGGAAAAAATACAGCATGGGATTTACAAAGTCTTTGCCATCACTTTTCTCATCCTCTGCATGGAAAACATCTGCATGTCACAAAGAACTTTGATGTCTGCCTTACAAATCTGGGCTCTCCTACCCTTTGAATGGTACATTCACAGGGCACTACTTCCCTAATGGCAGCTGCCATCCCTGGGAACCAGCGAGCCGAGTATTGTGAAGAACAGCTGAACATACATCACCTGCTGATCCCAGTGAGCTCATCCTACTGGTCTGTAAATATAAAATATGGAAAGGGCCAAAACTGTTGTTCCTTTGGAGATATTAAAGTTTAGAAGCTGCCTTTAATGACTGATGTATAATAGTAGAGCATGATCTTTCCATGGAAAGTTGATGGCTACTACAAGATAAGCCTTGTGTGGGTAAAATAAATAACGTCTTCCTCTTAGGAGCTAATGCAGGACATTTGTTCATGCATTACAACTGTGCAGCTTTCTAATTTCAGAGATCTGCTGGGTAAAACACTGAGCAGGACTGCAGGAGACCAGCAGAGATGTTTGCAAAGATCCCTGTTGGGCTTTATGTCTGTCTCTGTAGGAACCTGGCTGACCAGTTCTGTACCAAGCCTTTGTGCTGGAGCAGCACCTCCTGTGCATGTGGTGGTCTTCATGCTCTTGTTGCCTTTGGAGGTGCAGGAACAGCAGCAGGTTCCCTGTCCTAGGCTCAGTCATAAAATGCAGCTCAGAACAAGGCAAAACAGAGGGCAGGAACTAAAGGATGCACACAAGGCCAATTGTGTGTGCGAAGCTGTGCTTTTCCTTTGTTCCACCACACAGCATCTCAGCACTCACCTGGGATGGAATTCCTCAGGATGTAGGTGGACAGGGACAGCTCATGAGAAGCTAAATGTCCTCTGAAGCTGCCTGGGAGTGATACTGATCTCATCCTAAGGGAGGCATCTGCTGTAGGCCAGGTGGTTTTCTTCCCAGAAGTGCCTACTCGCGCCATTAACTCTGGTGGGAGGTGAATGCGACTGAGCAGGTGTAGATACCAGATTTCTGGGATTTGGGTTAGAGAAATACCCCATCCTTTGCTGCAAGGCAAGCAGTGATGAGGCTGGCTCCTGGGGAACAGCAGCAGATCAGTGAACGAAGGGTCAATCAGACAAACCTGCCTGAAGGCCTTTGACCTCCCTCCAGCCCAGCAAGAAAAAGAGCGGTGCCTTTGGAAAACTGGCCCTGAAGTAATCAGTTAACTTTCACCAGCTGCCAAGCCAGGCAAGTGTGACTTTGTTCTAGGTTATCTTTGGAGGCGGTTGTGTTGGAAAAAGCAAAACCAGCATTTTGAGTGGCAGGAAGTGGCCAGCACCGGACAATTTGTGAAAAGTCCTGTCTTCTGAGCCTGGCCAAGCCCAGTCGCTCCAGTGGAGGCAAACTCAGTGATGACATCAGTGATGATGTGCATTAGATGTCAGTAAAACAGCTGAGTACTTTGGATGGACTTGCCCTTGAAAAGGAATGTTCCCTTTCAATCTGATCCACAGATCCTTTGCCCTCGATGTGTGGGTCTGTGCATCTCACTTCTTCCACATGCTGACATCAGTGGAAATTCCACAATGGGACAGGAGCAATACATGTGGTAATGAGACACATCACAGAAATAATGGCTCTGCACTAACTGTGGAGGAAAATTCTCCATCCTCCTCCTAGCCCATGGTTGAATTTTGTGTTACATAGCAGGAGAGGATATTTCTGTGATTTATACTCCTCTGAGATCACTGAGTTCTCCCTAAGGCGATACTTGCTGTATCAATATGAGTAATTTACGGGGTTCAATTAGTAATTTTTGAAACAAATTAGCATGATATTAAAGGCCTGATACAGTGATGTACGTCTGAAGTGGTCTGATGAGGGACTTGCAATGCAAACTATTGTATCTGATAATAATAAAGCAAACATTCATTCAAAAGAAAATATTCGTTCAGAGGTTACCATCCTATGCCAGAAATGTGGCACTGGAGCAGGATTAGTACTGCACAGTGCCAGTGAGCAAAGGAGAAGGTGTTTTTTATGAGAATGACAATAGCTTGAAGGTTGAAATTAGGGTTCTAGGAGTCAAAGTCACTATTTTTGTGTACCTGTGAAATCCTGCAGAAGTCTTAAGGCTGCATGTGGACTGCAGATAGGCCAGAGGATCCCAAATCTCATCACTGCAGCTGGGTTGGCTTTAAACTCCAGATTTTGTGTGCCAGGTGCACTTACATCATCACACAAAGGAATGCCCATGTTGGTCAGTGGACATACCCTCTGCTCTTGGTGAACACTTCTACTACAAGCCTTCCTTAGCCTGAGTTTGGGGGGAGACAATGAATACACAGGAGGGGAGATGAGGAGAGAGGTGCAGTTGATGCCACAGTACAAGTGGCCAAAGCTTTCCTTCCTCCAGGTTGCCCAACTTAGTTATGGGTGCAGACTGGAGCGTGTTCCAGTTGGAGACGGACCTCCCAAAAGGTCCCGTGCTCAGCTCTTCCTCGGTGCAGTGTTGAGACTTAGGGCCCAAGCAGCCAGGCTAGCAGCCAGAAATATGGACAAAGGACAGGTAAGTCACAGGGCTGGGCACACTTGAGCTGGATCCCACTCACTACACAGTGATGTGGAAATAGCCTTGGATTATTTTTAAAAATTATTTAGCCCTGACCCACATTACAGTGAAGTCAATATGATGTTGTCAGTGACTAAAATGGGCTCTGGAACAGGCCTGCAATGTTACCAGTGCCTTCAAATACTTCCTTCACCTGTATGATGAAAGTCCTTCTCCTGAGTCAATGGCCCTCCTTACTTCTTCCTCCCCTTTCAGTTTCCATGGGCCCCTAGCATGGGAAACAGCCTTATTCATCTTTGTATTTCCATGTCTCTGAATCAGGTAGGTTCTGGGTATATTCCACATAGAAGCCTGTTATCTTTTCAAATGGCAAAAAAGAGGGGATTTTTCCATAGTCACATAGTTTTTCCACAGAAATGTATTCATGAGAGTTAAACTTGCCCAAACTATGTTAATGTATGTGGTTGGCTTCTGTGCCAATTTTCATTGTGAATAAGACGCAAAATAAAAGGGCTCTTGTGTTTCCCTTTCCTCCTCCTTGAATCCCTCCCATAATTTTTGAGTTCATAAGCCCATTTTGTATGTGAATGAGATCAGGAGAGGAAAGGCAGGGGGATTACTTTTCCTTTTAAACTGTGCCTTTGCTTTAAGCTACTGATAGACACATGGAAGTTATGACTGAAACAAGGGGTTGATACAATGGGGCTGAATCTTATAGTCAGTGTAAATTGGGATAACTCCATTTATCCTGAGCAAAACTTCCTGATGTACACCAAAGGAGGACACAGCCTTAGGTCTTTAGCTCTGTTCATTGCTGCCTTGTTATTCCAAGGCATTTTCAATCTGACAAGAGAAATGGTGTCACTTTTTAATAGAGATGCTTGACTTGAACTTGACAATCTCCTTCCAGAGCATGCCTGGTGGGTCAGCACAGCACACACAACACATGAGCTGAGTTCAGGCAGCTCTGTAGCCAGATGGGTATGAAACATTCATAATATAAGCTGTAGCTATTATGAGCCATTTCTCTTTGGTGCATGTCCTGACAAGATGCTGTTATTAAGTTTCAGTGTATTTCTGTTAATGTTACCTACCTATTTTCATTCCTGTGTGCTGTCACACAGAGCTGGCTGGCGTGGTCTTGGGAACTGGGCTTCAAGGCTCCTCCCTGTGAAAGTTGCCAGCTCATTTATTTGTTTCTTTCCAGTGGTTCAAGCTAGTGCGTTATTCACAAACTTCTGAAAGAGCGGGGTTGGGTAAACCTCTGATTCAGTTCATTTGAAAGCACCCTTGAAGTCCTCCTCCACATCTTGCCCTCCTGTGGCTCTGAAATAGGCTTGACAAGGCTAATTTGGAGCCTGTTCCTGAGAAATCTACGGTGCTGCTGTTGGAAAGGTCCCTCAACTTGAAGGTTCCTGTCCTCACTTGCAGAGCTGGGATACTTCTAGTTTGGGCCCTGGCTCACCCTGGTTTCTTTTTTACATGACAATAATCAAGTTGCATCCAAACAAGTGTAATCTTGAGATTGGCTTCAGATTTTAGTACACAGAGGTGGGTGAATGTTGCCTTCTGGTTTTTGCATTAGAGACACTCAGCTTTCATTCACAGAGGATTAAAACTGACTTTAAATCAGAGATGAGGTCTTTAGCTATGAAAATTATTTTAGTGAAAATCATTGTGTGTAGCTATACTACTCGCTATAGAATTGTAGGAGTTGGCCATTCTGGAGAAATCAGGCAACATCTGGTATTTGAAGGAATTACTCACAATTCCTTCACAAGGAGACCCTTTTGTTCTTGTGCAGTTGGATATGTAGCAGGCAAATCTAAATCACAAATTGCGAATGTTCTGCTACAGTGGTGTGTGCAAGATCCTGACAGGATGGATGAGGCAAAAATAAGATCTCTAACAGATCTTGGTGTCTCATTCCAGCTTCTGCTTTCTGGGGGAGGAAGAGAGAGGAGTGAAAGCATGGCAGTTGTTTTGTAATGGGTAGCCTGAGAAATTTCCATCACAGTTCTGATCTGCTCAGGTGGACCTGTGTTCTCCTTTCCCAGCCTGTGAAGGGAGAAAAAATGTCTGGCAGACAGCAAATAAATTATTTCAGAAGCTTTCTGCAAGTGCTTTTCATCATGGTGCTTGACTACCCAGTCCTGCAGGCTTCATTCCCTTGGCCTTGGCTCTAATCTCTAGTGTTCCCATCCTTCCCTGGGAGGGGACCTTCTTTCCCATCTGTCATGGTGATACCAAGGTCAGCCAGGTGTTCATCTAAAGAAATCAATATCTTGGGCTCTGATGCAGACCCTGAGCTGCACCAGGGCAGTGGTCCAGGATACTTGCCCTGAGCTGCATCCAGGGCAGTAAGTAGTCCAGGATACTTGCTCACCCATCCACCTCCACATGTTCAGGAATGGTAGCAAGGCTTTGTTTACAGTGCATTCCCCAGCTGCAAAGGGAGAAGGGTTTCCTTTGCAGTTGTATGTAAATTATTGTGGAAATGGAAATTAATAATGCTCCCATTTTGAGGATGGTCACGAATGCTTGGTTTTGAGGCCAATCATTCAGCTCCTGTTATCTCTTGGAATCAAGATGTTTATCTGTATAAACAATTGCAGTGTGTCTCAGGTATTTGAAGGCGGTTCTTCCTGTTTGTGGGAAAATTATAAAAAAAATGTAAAAGAATCAATCTTTGTTTCCCAAACTGTCAAAATCTTGTTAGTCTCCAGCAGACCTTTTTATCTGCAAGGAATAAAGCAGATATGTCCAAACCGTCAGCCAGTATAAATCAGTTTAATGCCCTTGGCCCATTATTTTTTCTCATGCAATATCTCTCAAGAGGGATTTAGGCAATGTTTAAGCATCTTCTTGTTTTCATGTGTCCGGTGTAAGGCTTGACAGAACTACCATTAGCCCTGGCTTTTGGAGGGCTTGCATCTGATACCACCCAGGTCTCTAGGGACCTACAGATTGAAGGAGGAAGGATGTGACTATTTGCCAAGCAAGACAATTTCTCTGAAGGGTCAATGGAGAAATGTGAGCTCAGAAGGTGAAGGAGAAGGTGATGGAACTGAGTTCAGGTGACCCCAGAGGCCAGCATCATGCATACATGTGCCCCTCAGGTCACTGCAAGGCTAGGGCAGCTTTATCTGATGTTTAGGGAGTTGGTGTCCTGCAGGGCTGCTGAAGATTTAAGACTTCCCAGTTTCCCAGCTGAATTGACTGGTGCTCTGGCCAAGTGGAATATGTCACCCAAAAAATCTGGTCGCCACATGAAATCTGAATTTTTATTCCTTCCAAAAGAAAGCCCACAACTTCTACTTGCAGTTGTTTAAACTGACTGAGGGACATAGAGTTGAAAATTATAATATTCAGAGAGACAGAGACCCCCCTGCCCAGAAGCAAACCTGCCTGACTTGATCCTGACCCCTCTGGCAGCTCCCAGCCCCACAGAGTACCCCTATGTGTCCCCCTGCCTAAAAGCCAGGGCAAATCCTCATGGATCCACAGGCAGTTTCCTCGTGGATGGGGCTATCAAATCAAAGCATGTTGACCCTTCTGGCCAAGAAGGTCAAGTTGCTGCAGTGCTTCCTTACACTTTTTCCTTTTTTATTTCAAGGGCGTGGTATATTTTGTAAGTTTTGTGTTTATTAAGAAGTTGATTGTGTAAATAAAATTGTGGCCTTGTGTGCCAAATAGCTGGGTTATGATTTCCTGGAGGAGAGCCAAGGCGGTGTGTGGGAGCATGCCAGTGTTAATATGTTCACTTTGCTAAG
Source organism: Cinclus cinclus (assembly GCF_963662255.1). Taxonomy (NCBI): domain Eukaryota; kingdom Metazoa; phylum Chordata; class Aves; order Passeriformes; family Cinclidae; genus Cinclus; species Cinclus cinclus. Next base: position 104,964,841 of record NC_085048.1, read on the forward strand.
GAATATGGCATGTGTGGAGCATAGAGGGAGGACACTTCCAGCCTTCCAGCCTGGTGCTGCTTAACCCTTCCCTGGGCCCCCCCATCTCTGAGCCTATGTTGGGCTTCCCCCAGCAGTGCTGCACAAACACTGGGAGCATTCACCAGGGCTGAGGCTCTCCTGGAATTGCCTGGAGCCTGGCCAGGTCAACCGGGACTTTGCAAAGCTTGGGATCCCACCCTGATTCTCCTCCTGTGGCAGGAGCCCGGTGTTTCCTTCAGCAAAGGCTCTGTCCACAGACCTCAAAGGGGCCTCTGAGAGAGACCAGGTCAGGCACGTGCCTGGGGATGCCAGCGCAGGGGGAAGGGCCTAGAGCTAAATGAGAATCAACTCCCTAACTGTAATGACTTTATTCCCTATTTACTGCTAACTGCTATCCCAAGTTTATCCTATTTCTATCCTGCAGAGGCAGTCAGCAGTTTTCTCCAGAGGCTGTTCAAATCGCAGTGGAATCACTGAACAGTTTGGCAGTATTTTCAGCAAGGGCTAGTGCTTCATGCCGCTGAAGGCAGTGGAAAGATTGCTGGGAGGCTTTGGGAGCACCAGAGTTATGCTCTGGTTGCTTCTTCTTGTTACATTTTTTCCCTGCAAATCACTCAGTCCCCATCTCGGAGCAGCTCGTAGCTCCTTCCTCTCATCATTAGGTCATTATATTCTGGAAGCATTTAAAACAAACGAATGCAGAAAATGTAACCTGTTGTTCTCCACCAAAAAGGAATTTGTTGAGTCGGCTCCTTCTGCAGACAAAAAAAAGTCCCAAGGATGCAGGAAAGGACTTCATTTTGCCAAGCAGCAGGGAGTGGAGTTAGCTGTGTTACAGTGGGGAGGGGGTGGGGAGCCTCTGTGTGCAGGGAATTCTTGCAACTCAGACAAAAATAGTGGCTTCCATTATTTACCTACCTAAGCCGGAAACCTGCTTGCATTTCAGGCATTTATTGTAATTCCTCACATAGCTGGGATGATAAGCCCTGCTAACTAGTCATTGCATGCTGCCTGAAAACGATAGTTAATGTACACCGGCTACCCAAACAACCTTCTTTAACCCTTTCAAACTTGCTGGTTTTGGGGTTTTTTGTTTTCTCAGGTAATTTTGCTGCTGATCAGCCTGGCCTCAACCCTCTGTCTTCATAAAATTCTGTTTAATGGAACACTTTGATCACAGTCTAATCTATATGGGATACTTCTCAGAACAGTTCACAGGTCTAAGATACAGTGACAGTGATGTTTTGAATTTCAAAGGAATCAAAGGGAGCCATTTGACCGACTTCCACTAAATGTCACTGAGATTTGGATGCATAACTCCTTGAGTAGACTGGATACTGTGGTTTTAGCCTACTGATGATCCTGAACTGTAGCCTGTTGCAGAAAAGGAATTATTTTCTTTGTACACTCTTTGGTGGCATCTAGGCCCAAATGCCGAGGTGGAAGGTGTCTCCTCTTAGGGGAGCATATGGGAGAGGAAGCATCCACCCAAGGCTTAGAGGTTCAGCAAGGGGAGTTTACCTTTATCCATCTGTGCCTGTGCATGTATCCGTGTGTTCCCACAGCCAACCCACCTCGCTGCAGCCAGCATGGATGTCTCAGGTGCAGGAGTGCGCCTGGCTGTCCCCAGTGTCCCATCCCAGAACAACAGGGGAAAACTGTCCTGTTGGCAGTGTCTTGGTTGTCCCCAGTGTCCCATCCCAGGTGGGCAGTCCCATTGGCAGTGAGCAACGTGTGCTGTCCTGTCTCTGCACGGCACTGAGCCCTAGACCTGAGATCACAACTCATGGAAACATCTCCTAATCTCAATTTGTACAGGAAGGGAGAGGAAGAGTTTGCAGCAGGGCTCCTGCCCAGAGCTTGTTTGTGGCAGGATGGGGCATCACATGACTCCCAGCAGGCCATTGTTCCAGGGATTTGGCAGCCTCAGAGATACAAGGTGCATGTTGATGTTTGGTACCAATGTTATATAAAAACTGCTTGCACAAGCCCAGCAGCCAATTTTACAAGATGTGAGGAAAGACACATCATTTTCCAAGGGCAGGATTTAGCCCTAAATGCAATATCTTCCCAACCATGATACAATAACAATACTTAGCAGTCATGTAGTTCTTAACATCATCAAAGTGATGTACAAGCAGCAACTAATTAATCCTCACAACACCCCTGTGAGGCAAGTATTACCATACCATTTCACAGGTGAGGATGATGTGACTTTAGAAGGTCAAGTGACTTGTCCAGAGCTAAACAGTCTGCAATGGAGCTTGTTAGCTCCTGGCTGACAGCCATTGCTCAGTGTACTCGCCCAGCCTGTTATTGTATTTTATTATGCAAATCCCGATGGAAATTAGAAGCCCAAAGCAACCCACAGATCTAAACATGGTACCTTAGATTTAAATGCAGGGTCCATTTTGTTTGAAATCAGTTCTGGAGGCCTTCCAGTAATTTTACTGGATTTTGAATGGCAATGTCACAAATCAGAAGAGACTGTCATGCCTGGAATAACAGAGGTTTTAAGGATGTGTGTCCAACTTTAGCATTGTTTGCAGAGGCCACCAAATAGTGCTAAGCTGGACAGGGTGTCACTGAGAGCAGTAAAATGACAAAGAAAGTCCAGCCTCAGTTCCTGCAGGTGTATTGCAAGCGGTGAATGGAGACTGTTCTGCCTAGTCCCTGCAAGACTCTTTGGCCACACAGTTAAAGCTGTCAGAAGGGACAGCCCAGGCAAGCCAGCCAGCTGCAATCAACTGGGGTCTCATTCAGACCTGGCAAGCTTTGCTCAAAGGCTGGTGTTGTCCATGCAAACCGGCACTATTTGGATGATTCAGAACATAAGCCAAGCCCTGTTTGGCTTGCACAACTGCAGTTCTTCCGGAAATTGCCAGGGGATTTTGTGTGTGCAAGGAAAGGAAAAGATATTCTGCATATAACATTCGATCAGCTCTGGTTCTTGGCTCTACATTTCATGGACCGACGTGTGTGGTGCTAGATTTCATGAGGGTGTCATCATGCCACTGAAAGTTATTTACACCAAGTCACCCTCCAGGAACTGGGTCACAACCTTTTCTTTCATGAATCTTGGCAGGGATCTCAAGGTTTACTAGAAGCTGAAGAGAGGATGCCTATGTGCAACGCCAAAACCAACTGAGATGCTAAGTGAACTGGGCCCTGTGCCACTGATCAGTGCGTGGCGTGTCAGGCTTTGAAGGTGATGGGATGGGACTTTGCAGCTTTGCAGTTCCAGTGGCTGCTGCTGGTTGCCTGTTGCACTCTGAACAGGTGTAAGTGACTCCCCAGAGGCAAGGCATGGCAGAATCAGGGCCAGATCTTCAGCTGGTGTCAATCAGTGCCTCGGCTTCAATGGGGCTGCATCAATTCGCCTTAGGAAAGGGTGTAATGTGGGAAACAGAGATAAAGGAACTCATGTTCTAGCACCCTATATCCTATATAATTGCTTCAATGAGAGCACAGCCCAGAACAGGTTTGCCAGATGTCGGGTGGTGCAGAGTCCAACCCGTGTTTCACAGGCAGGTTCAAACACCCAAAGGGAGGCTGACTCTGGCCAAGCTGGGCACAGCTGCCACTCGAGGGTACCAGGGCAGGGCGGGATGTGGCTGTAGGACCTGTAGGAGCCCCTACAGAGCCCCTGTAGGAGGCCTTACCCATGGCTACTGGGCTGTGCTCAGCCATGCCTCCATGTCTCCTCTGACCCATGAGAGCTGGAGTGAAGCCAGCACAGGTCTGGGAGCTGGAGCAACAATCATACCTTTGTTTTGTGGGCAGATGGATGTAGAGATAACAGTGAGTTAATGGATGGCAGCCCCTTCCCCCCTCCAATGTCAGTCCTATCACTCACCTCCTCCCCAGCAAAACGAGGCCTCGGGGACAGGGAAAGAGCAAAGATTAAAACTAACCCATTGCTTTAGAACTCCTCAGTGAAAGGGGCTGATAAGAGAGGGCTGAGATCAGGAATCAGATGTCAGTGGTAAGAAAATGGAAGGATGCCGAAAGGGTCATCAAAAGAGAGCGAGATGGTGAGCACATCCCAACAGCTTCTCTTGCGAAAATAAAAAGAGGAAAGGTGTTTCTCTTGTAGCAGCCATGGACACAAAGAGCTGTTCAGACCACTCTGCACCCAGCAAGACCCTGTAAAGATGGAAGGAAGCCTGTCCCCAAGCTCTAGTGGAGTTTTGCAAAGCTCCAATTTGTTAGTCAAGTACAGTTTCCTGGCAGATTCCTGGGAGTGGTAAGCCCTCCTGTTTTGTGCTCTGGCTGGGAAGCAATCAGCACTGGAAAGACACAGGGAGTAGACAGGGCTCATGCAGCAGGGTCTGGCTCAGGCTGGGCAATATGGTTTCAATTTAGGAGCTCTCCTCTCAAAGCTTCCATAAAGACAGTCTAAATATAAAAGTCCATATTCTTTGCAGTGTAGAAGTCTTGGGAAGAGAGCTATGGCTGTTCCAGCAAGTGCACAATTAACAGGCTTCTTCCCATCATCTGGAAGATCTGTGTGGAGTTCTGAAAGAGACTAAAAACAGGCAAGGAGGATTCTGGTGTCTTTTCCCTCCTACCTGGAATGGGGTAAGCCAGGATGGTTTTGATTCTATGCTTAAAAATAAAGGTAAGCCTGAGGAAAGGGAGGAGGAAAGAGCTGCCTTTGAGAATTTGTTTTGCCATTCCCAGCCACTCACTCACTCAGGCATGTAGTAGTTAATATAAGATCCTTGGTAATAATAGTTTGGGGGCTCTGAAAAGCCGGCAGGTGGGAGCCAGATAAACCAGTTGCAAAGGTAAACCTTGACAACTCCTTGGGTGACCCCAGCCATCTCTGGCTGGGCTGTGGCCTTGGAGTCCTGCCTACAGCTGCTCTCAGGGTCAGAGAGCTCCCTTGAGTTAGCTCTGGATATTCAGTGACATCATCAGCCTCCAAGGGGGTCCTTTAGCACCCACCTAAGTGGTGGATAGGCTGTAATTTGCAGGGTTTCCTTCTTCGGAATTTCTGGATTTGGAACCTGCATCGGTTCTGGTTTTGCACCTTCGGTGTCTCTGGGAAGACCCCATGGCTGGCTGGGGCTGTTGTGATGTCAGAAATTTTAAAGGTTGCAGTTGACATCACAACACTTGGAGAAGAGTTGGAATATTAGACAATTTTCCTGGAACCTAGTCTGAAGAACCATTTTTAGGCCTGGTTTACAGTAAAAATTACCTTGATACAATTTTTTTATTAAGAAAATGTTCTTGGAGGATTTTTATCACTGGTTATACTGGGACAAGACCTGATGTGAATGCAGTTATTTTGGTGTCCGAGTGCTTTGTACCATAGAGTTCTCCTTTCCAAAAAGCTGTAGTGCTTTCCCTGTTCTAATATACTCCGCAATACTCTATCCTTATATGTAGATGACATGTTAATGGCAGACATTTCTTTGCAGTGTGATGAGGGTGAGCAGGAAGGTAATTAGAGCCTTGCTTTTTATTGTCCTTATATGATACTACTGTGGATATTTTCCACCCCAGCTGTGGCTCCCAGCCTGCCCAGTCTTAACTTTCACTGTGGTGTGGATTTTATATGCCACAGATTCAGGGATATGTGGCAAGATACCAGAGAATATCTGTTCATTTTCTGCAGAGGCAGACCTTTTGTCTGCATGTGAAGCCAGGGATACTCCTCAGTCTTCTAATCAGTTTTCTAGAGCCAAGACCCAAACACTAGATTCTCAGAAGCATCAGCTACTCAAAGATACTTGAAATCTGAACTTTAATTTCTCCCCAGATCTTGTGAGCAGTGTTTGTACTTATGGTAAATTAGATCAGAAATCACTCAATAACTTTCAACTGTC
>NC_085048.1:110432398-110565398 GCF_963662255.1 Cinclus cinclus
TCCAGGCATCCTTGCTGTATCCCAGAGGTGGGGATATGAAGAAGGGGTCATTGGGACTGCCTTTGGTCCCCCCTATACCCAAGGCAGTCAGTCCCCGTGTTGGCAGTGCTGCAGGGTCTCTGCGCAGCTCTGTGCAGCTGGATGTCCAAGAGTCCCAGGAGATGAGGTAAGCCAAGGTGTCTGCTGCTCCACTCTGCTGTTCAGCTCCCTCTTGCCATCTTGTGAGGTTCCTTTGCACAGTCAGCTCTCTCCCATGTATTTAGGCAAACCTCTGTGTATTCACCATTTGGCCCATCCGTGATGATCCAGCTCCATGTCAAACCCCACACCATGTGTCCCAAGAGCAGAGGTGGTGGTGGTGGGGAAGAGGAGGCAGGGCTTAAAAGCATCTGAAGATGGGTCCTCTGCTGGGCTTGGTATTGATTCCCTCTGTAATGTTTGTGGTGTCATTTGGGAGCTGTATTGCACAGCTCTGGATCCTGCAGATCTTTGAATACTGTGATCCTTGACTGGCAACTTCAGCCCTGGAAAACTCTGTTTGGCCAAATATTGGATGCTGGAGGGGTGTCTCTGTCTTTACGTGCTGCTTCTGTAAATGTCAGGCATAATTTCTCTGTGCCTGGGACGGCGCTGTGAAATGAGAACCCAGCTATATTTTCCGGGTATAGATGTAAAATCCTATCAATGTTTAATATTTAGGTCTGGGATTAAAACAGAGAGGGCAAGGAGGTAGAGAAGAGCTATAGTACTGTACCTGATGGGAAGATATTGGCTTGAATATATATGAGAAAATGTAGCTGTCAATGTAGCTTATCTGAAGGACAGCAATAATGAAGGAGTCACAAAAATGTCATTCCAACTGGAAAGCTTTGGTAGTGCATTGAAAGTGCAATGTGAATACCCTTGCCTAGCAGTTGAGTTGGTAAAAGGCTTTTCCTTCTTGAGACAGCCATGAGGTGGAATATCCTTCTCAGGATACTGCCGTGTTCGGACCACATGTAGCACGAGACTGGTACCAGTGAAAGCCACAAGCAGGCAAAGTCAAGCTTTGTCAGCAGAACCAAAGTAGCTGCCCTCCATGCAGACTCGTGTCTCAGCTTAGCAGCTCCTGCTGCTTGAGGGAGGCTGTAGGAGCCCCTTGGCTCCAAAAGGAAAGTCAGCAGAATTGGGGAGTTATGGTGCAAGTTGAGGAATGACTGCTGAGTTTCAGCTGGAGCTTGGCCAGCTCTGCCTGGCTGCAGCAACTGAATGCTTAAGGACAATTAATGAGCTTTGCATCTTGTTGGCTTGATGTGTTGCATTTTCTTCTTCATCAGAGGCACCAAGCAAGGAAGGATTGCTACACCTGTTCCTTCCCTTCTCTTTCTCCCTCCTCATATGTTCTTGTGTTTTCCATTTTCTCCAGGCCACGATCAAGCAGCAGCGTCAGAGTGAAGAAGTCTGAACATGCAGGTAGGTACAGGGCATGTCTGTCTTAAAATGACTATTGGAATCTAGACTCGGAGGTGACCTTTTGAAAGGTTTATTAAACACCATTCCTTTCAGAATTTCTTTAAATTTGTTTCACTCCTTGATGGGCTCAGTGGACTCTCCTGGAGTGCAGTCACTGGGAGTGTGCTGTAGTGGTGCAGTGAGAATTCCTGCATTGTGAATTCTTGAGTGGGAGGAGCTGCAGTGGGACCTTGGGATCCTGGAAGTGCAGTGCAGGAAACAGAAGCATTCGTCTCCATCCTTCACATGCCTTTTATCTCCATGCAGTGTTTCTCATGTCACAATTTGTAGAAAAAAATTATGCATTTTTCTGGAAATTAGAAATATTCCCACTCATTTCTCTTGCCCAGTAAAGTGAAAAAACCTGTCCTTGGGGCAGATATTCAGCTGAAACCTTTCAGATCCATAGGAGATTGATGGTCATGACCTGATTTTGCTTTGGGGGAAATATGGAAACGTCCTGCTATAGAAATTCCTTTTGAAATTGCAATCATGGTCATGGAAACTTCCAAATGGATGCAGCCTATGCAGGGTCTGAGTTTGTCATCCTATGACAGCACAAGCCCAAAGCCACCTATGGCAAGTTCATCATGACAAATCTCTTCCCTGACTCTCTCTGCCTGTGTCAGTGTTGCAGGCTGAGGCTGGGGGAGGAGATGCCTTCTGCCTTGTCCCCCTGTCCCTGCCTTGCCTGATCCCTGACAAGTAGAATTGTGCCAGACAAAATGCGGTCTCTGGTGCGTCTGTGCCAGCCAATGCCTTTGAGTTGAAAGCCTCCATCAAAGCCTGTTGTTGTTGTTCCTTTGCCATCACTGGGCACGTCACGATAGGAGAGATGAAATTTGAAGAAAGACTTTTGCTGATACAGAAAAAGGGATCAGATGCCAGGTCCCTTTGCGTAGGGTTAGTTCTGCCAAATCCTGGGTAGTGCCCCTTTGGAATGACTCCTTTGTTGGTGATATGCAGCTGGAATGCTTAATGCAGCTAGGGAGAAGTATTGCTCAGTAAGTAAGGTGACACTTTTGTTGGATTTACTCTGGAGTAGAAACGAGCTATGTCATTAAACCTTACCTGCCTTTCTTTTATAACTCAGTAGAACATTCTACAGGAGAAATCAACCCAGTTTAAAGAATGTTATTCCACTCTTATTGCTTGGCTGCTACATGATTTTACCCCATGTTTAGCCACGTAAAAATGATTAGTTGCCTTATATCTAACAGCTCTGTTGAAGAGTATTTCAGAATGTCCTGCCCTCTGCTATTTCCATTTTGAAAACCTTCAGTTGTCAGTGTCAGCCATGATCAGAAATGTTTTGAGGCAGGTCATGTTTATGTTGGGCTTAGGTATCTGTGCAGGAAAGAAAGCAAGGAATAAACCGATCAAAGAGTGAAGTAGAGCAAAAGAGAAACTTCTGGATGACCACTTTATTCCCTATAACTATGGGCTTGCAGAATACTGGGGACGTGTAATTGGGAAAGCAAAGCCCTTTTTGCATGTAACATGTAGTGATCTTGATTGTGTACCACCACTTCCTTTGTTACAAAGAGGAATTAAAAAGATCCCCAGAATAAAAAACCCAGCCTAGAACTGATTGGGAGTTACAGAAACAATAACCTGAAATCTACTTTTGAAAACAATCGCTTCCTAGATAGTGTCAAATTCTAGAGACTACTGTGAGTTTCCAACTCTTTGGAAGGAAAGGAATCCTGTAGTAGTGTGGAGACAACGAGCAGCACATCAAGTCATAGAACCCATCTCTCCTGGCTTGCCAGATCCACATTGTTCAGAGAAATTCAAGTTAGTTAGACATTAGTTTCATGAAAAATAAAAAAAACAACTAATCATTTCAGTAGCTGAAGTGCTCTTTGAATTCCCCACTCTTTAGATGGGTTGATTGTAAAGGAGTGAGTTCAATTAACTCGCTTCTTCTCTTGTACCTGTCTACAGCTTCTTCTGAGTCTACAACAGAAACGCAGAGAATGAAGGCAAAGAGCTCTTGGTGTGTGATAGGACCTGGGATGCCTCTGTTCCCAAGGAAACTCGCTGACGTGTTTGGCATGCAGACCTATGTGCGGAACCCCGGCGTTGGGAATGGAGGTGTGGGCTCCCGGCCGGCTCAGGGGGCCTTGGCCCAGGAGCCCCGGCAGAGGCAGCTGAGCAGCGCTGTCCCCAGGGTCACTGCCAGGGAGGAGGACAAGGGGACGGACCAGCATGGCTCAGCTTCCCACAGAGGTAAGGTGGGAGCTGGGCCGCTCTCTGGTGGGAGGAAGGGTCTTGTGCCAGCCTGGAGAGCCTGTGCACATTGCCAGGGAGCAGTTGTGCCCTGCAGGTGCCCCCTGCCATGAGCTGTGCTGCTGCCAGTGCCCCGTGGAGCTGTAGGGCTGCTGAGCTGTGGGGCAGGGAGAGGAGCAGGAGGCTGCATGTGTAGCTGAGCCATTGCTGGGAAGCACAGGGCTCTGGGCTCCCTGCTGTCAAAGACTGAAAAAGTGTCTGAATTTTATCAGCTGTGTTGGAGAGTGTTGCAGAATGAGTTACATTGTTCTTACTTGCATTCAGAAAATCAGCGTTCTGTCAGGCTGGCCTGAAAGTGCCAGAGCCCATACAGTTTAGACAGAAAATTCTTTGGGGAAAATGAATAATCTAGTGTCAAGGGCACAATTTTCATTAGGGTACCCCTCCTGTAATCCTAAGTTTTTCTTTATTGTCCACTGAAATATTCCAACAAAGTGAAGAAAAAGTTGATCTGAATGTATACAGGTATTAGAACCCAGGACTACTTTTAGGAACCAGAAAGAAGATGTTTACTAAAATCAGCATAAGGGCAGATAAGAATCTCTGTCAAGAGCAATCTCCATCTCTGCCCTTCTCTATCAAACACAGAGGCTCTCCAGCATCCAGGGGCTGAGGCAGCAGGTTTCAGTCTGCTGGCCCACAGAGTAATGTCATGTCTCCTTCCAGGAGCCCATCCACTGGGAGAGGGTCTAGGCATATGTAGCTTGCTGCTCTCATGCACCATCTCTGTGCCCTGTTAGAGCTCTGTAATCTGGAACCTGTCTTGCCTGTTGCCAAGCATGACATTTTTGGGCAATTGAAGTGTGCCAGAGATTTACAGGAACCTTTGCTTCCAGTACCAGGCCTCCCACTGAGCCAGCTCAAGGAGATGGATCATCCCAGCAGTCCTGGTCTAACAAGTGACAGAGACCTGAGAGAGGGCTTTGGAAAGGTAAGGGATAAGAACAGGGATGAGCAGACTTCCATTCCAGTGGCTGTTTAGTGCTTGGCCCAAAATGCCTCTGAAAACCATGATCCTCCACTCTTGGGGGTTGGGGATTGTCTTGGGAATATATTTGACGGCTACTGAGCAATTGCTTGGCTGTTTCCAGAGGTGCCAAAGTCAGTGCTTTGGGGATGGTGCCAAGGACATGCCTGAGGCATTCTTTATGTGCAAAGAGCACTTTAGAGAAGTTCTGATTGGCAGAGCAAACTGCAAACCAGTGAATGTGGGCAAAGGGCACCCTCAGAAGCAGAGAAGCAAAGATGCTAACGTTGAGTATAAGCAAGGCTGCAAAATAAAACGGGACAGTTTGATGTCTCCTGGTTACCTTTCTGGCTGTATCTCACAGCCCTCTCATTCTCACATTTTCTGCTCCTTAATATCCATGTTCCTCCAAATTGTTTTCACATGACTCCCTCCTCCTTTTGGTCTCCCGGTCTCAGAGACCAAGTCGTTGAGAGTCTTCCAGAGCTGAGTCCTTCAGAAGCCAGGAAGTGACAAACAGCTGCACTTCCTGGCCATGAGTGTTAAGCATCAGCTAATTACCCGTCCTTGCTGCATATTGCACATGGCTTTTATTCTCCTGCCATGGCCTGTAGGAACTGAACTGCCTGCTCATTGCTCATGGGAGCTCTTCCTTTGTCTTGGAGCATTCCTATGACTTTCATGCTTCAAGCAGGGCTTCCTGTCACAGGTTGCAGTTGGAGCAGAGTAAAGCTGTGGAACTAAAGTGTTCCACCTCACTGTGTGTAATTACCAAGGTGAGGATGGGAGACATTCTCCTGAAACTATTGGAATGGATATGGAGCTGGATTAATGTCTGTAGCACTGTGTGGACTCCGCTCCCAGTGAGAGGTTGTGCCTGGTCTGTGTGTGTCTCTGCTTACAGTCTGTGATGTATTTCCATTGCAACCAGATCCGTGCTGCATTGTGCATGTTGGCTGAGAAGAACTTAGAACCAAAGGATGTGGAGCTTTTTGAGAATGAGATGAAGAAGAGGAATGAAATTTTATCATCCTTAAAGCTGCCTCCACTGAGAGTTGAGCCCAGGGATGCAGCTGAAGCAAGTAAGTGGTGTCTACACTGCTGGTCCTTTTTGAGCTCTTCCTTACCCTCTGCACAGTGTTGCAATCAGACTGGGGGGCTGTTGCACTTGCATCTGAGTGGAAACCTGCATAGGAATGATTTCCATTTTGCAGAGAAAAACACAGAGGCATTAATTGTCTTGCCCATGGCCTCACTTAGTAACAGAGTATCAGCTTCCCACCTTCACCTCTAAAATCTTTCAGAGTAGAAAATTCAGTCTTGGAAAGTCGCCTGCCCTTCAGACTCTGTTCTGAAGAGCAGCTTCCAGGCAATGTGAATGCAGAAGAATGCTTTTCCACCAAGGTGCAACCTGGAAGAAACCAAATTCAGCACCTTCTGATGAAAAGACCAGAGATCCTTCTCGAGCCACTCCCCTCCAAGGAGCTGGCACTGTAGAGCTGTGCTGAAGCCCTGAGGCAGTGCTTCTGTTGTAGCCCCAGGAGCAAGCAGCATTCCCCAGTGAATCCTGGCTGAGGGGCTCTGGCTGCAGCGCTGTGTGCGCTGCCCCGAGGGCGGCAGCAGGGACCTTCGGGGGCAGCACTCAGCCCCAGGGCACCACCCAAGCTTATCTGCACTTTCTTTTGGGAACTTGCCCAGCCTGCCTCTGAAACAGGAAAACGAAAGCATAGCAACACTGGCTTCTCCTTGTTTCTTAGGGGAAGCATCACTGCAGTTTGATTTTTAAACTGGAAGAAGGTAGATTTAGATTAGATATTAGGTAGAATTTATTTTATAATGAAGGCAATGAAATGCTGCAAGGGTTTTTCCAGAGAAGCTGTTGTTGATTTATCTATGAAGGTGTTCAAGGCCAGTTTACATGGGGCTCTGAGGAACCTGATCCAGATGAAGATGTTCCGTTTCCCAGGGGTTGGACTAGATGGTGGTTAAAGGGGCCTTCCCACCAAAATTGTTGTAGGTTTTCCTGGGTGATTGTATGATCCTTGTCCCATACTAGCGTGCCAGTGTTCTACTTGAAGTTCTTTGGGATAACACAGAGATGTTACCCAGCTCCAGCAAATTTTCTGGCCCTTTCCATAGTGACCCTGTCCAGCACCCTCCACTTACAAGCTCCTCTTTGGTCCCTGCAGGCCTCAGCCAAGCAGCTGTCAATGGCACAGCTTCCAGTGTGCAGAGAAAACACCCTGGTAATGCCTTGAAGAAGAAGGTCTTGAGGAAGCAGGACAAGATGCCCTTACTGCCCACTATGCCCATCATCCAAGAGGAAGGCAGTGTCCCATGCAACTCCTCAGGTAAGTCTGCTCTGTGGCAGCTTTTTCCCATATAGTTATTTCCTTGCAAAAGAAGCACAAAGTGTGCCTCCTGCCTCAGCCAGCACAACTGGGCTCTTTGGTCAATAGCCTGTCCGGGAATGAGCACCAAATCCACTTTTGAGTTCCTCCAGCTTGGTTGTCTTGCCGTAGTCGGTTTTTAGAGATGCATTGGAAAGTTGAGCTGAATAAAGTAGAGGTAAAGGCCTAAGCTCGGGCTTTTGTCCATCCTGATAATCCAAACTACAGCGCTGGTGCCAGGAGACAGCTGTAAGTGCAGAGATGAGCTGGGGGCAGTGTGCCAGGGTGTGCTCACTGTGCACCTACGAGTACCACCACCATCAGTTGACCACTCCCCATCGGGGCCCTCTGCCTGTGCTGTTGTCCGGCTCTGCAGCCAGCTTTTCTGCTATCCCAGTAAGGGTTGTCTCTGCATGGCAGTCAGTGCCTTGGTGCAGTCGTGCTGCTGCTCCCTGAAGCGATCAATGGCTCCTGGCTGCCACCATCCCATGGCCTGCAATTCCAAGAGGAAACAAGCAGTGCCTCCTGTGTCACTGCAGCCAAACACAGTGGCTGCTGGTAGGAGGTGACAGTCAGGAGGGGCTGCCTGGTGCTCCAAGGTTGCCTGTGCTATCATCCAAACTAGGGTGAGATAAAAAGAAGGGAGCAAGGAATAATAATTGGAATGCTCTTTTCTACTGATGCTATTTCCACGTTGAGAACTGACCAGAATTGAGCCTGGGTTGTTCCGGCTTGGCTTGGTGCTGTGGCAGGGCAGCTGCAGGAATTTCCTCAGGGAGTTGCAGAGTGCCTCAGTCCTCAGGGCTGGGGGAAATGAGGGCGCTGGGACAAGAGAGGCCCCTGGGGGGTTCCCTCTAGGTGTAGCCATTCCCACTGGTCGTCCGTGTCTGGCAGGGAGTGGGAGCTCTGCGGCCTCAGGAACCTGCCGCTGGCTGTGCTACCTGTGGCACTTGGAAGCTGGCACTGTGTGGGCAATGGTCAGGTTTAGCCTGGAGCTGTGCCCAGCTGGGGGGGCTGGGAGAAAGCAAGGAGCCCAAGGAGGCAGACAGCAGGGAGGTGTGTGAGGCAGTGCCAGTTTGCAGCACATGGAAGCCTGGCTGGGAGCTGGGGCTGCAGGCCGCTCCATGGCGGGGTGCCTTGCCCGGGGCTGCAGCGCTCAGGGCTGACCCTCTCCTCACAGTGACCTCGCAGACGGCCACTGGTGCCGAGCGCCGACAGGAGCTGCTCCGTGAGCGTGGGCACAAGGACACAGCCTCTGCTGACCCACAGCAGTCCTTGCTCCAGGCACTCTCCTGGCTGGGCAGCGATGACTGGTAAGAAAGGCCCCGGTCACTCTGTCTCCCTCTTAGCGTTAAGGAAGCTTACAAGTGGATCTTGCCAGTGCCTCTGAGCCCCAACAGCCCAGAGGGCAAAGGACTCTGCTGAAACCACTCCAGAGCAGTGAGAGGATCAAGATTTGAGAGCAGCCTTTGCTTGGCCTCGGTCTGCAGCTGTGCTCCAGCTGCTGCCGCTCTGTGCTGCTCCCTCGCTTTGCCTGCTGCTCCATGGAGCTGCAAAGGAAGTCTTGAGGGAAGAGAGGAAGCTGTGGGATGAGATGATTTGCTGGCTGAAGGCAGCAGCAGGATGGCAGCAGTTTTGAGTGTAGAGATTTGGGTGCCTTGGGGCACTGGCCCAGTGGGACTGAGTAAGATTTCTCTCTGCTCCCAGTGCTGACAGCAATGGCAGGTGACAGGGTCTCCCTGTGACCTCCTGCATGTGAGTCCCAGAAGCAGCTCCAGGGAGTCACTCTTTCTGAGAAATGGAATGATTTGTGCTTTCAAATCCCCAGCCTGTCTTTACTCCTGAAGGCTCATGGCAGAAGGGAAGGAGAAAGCAATGAAACCCTCTGGGAATCTTGGATTTTTGAATTCAAATTTTTCCTTTTCACTGCTTCGTATGGGCCGGAGGTGTTTAGCCAATACTCAACATGTGTCCCACAATTAGACACAGAGAGAAGGAGGCCCAGAGGTGATAACCCTATGAATGTTAGGTGATGCTGGTTAAATTTTTGGTGATATTGGTTGTGATGTCGGGGTTAGCATAAACTCACTGTTGGATGCTTCATTCACACATGGGTACGGACTCCATTCACACTGGGATAAGCATGAAAAATCTGCCACCATGCATCTCTTTGTGCAGTCACATTTGCTTTGCAATTCTCTTCTGCTTTCTCTTCCCCCTTTTTGTTTGGTGCCCTCTGAGGTACAAGAGAGCTTCTGCAGGTGTGGGGGGTCCCGGTGACTCTCAGGGGTGCCCATGGGATCGGTCAGCAGCCCTGTGCTGCAGCCCTGATGCCTCACACACCTTTCTGTAGCTCAGGGCTGCCTAGAGCAAGTGCTGAGAGACAGAGTTGTTTACACCTCTTAAATAACATGTTGCTGTAGTGGGCATTGTTTTTGGTAGGGGATTCTGGGAAAAGGCAGAGTTTCAACTGTTCTTTCCCAGGCATGGAATCTTATGGGACACCCTGCTGCTCCTTTTCTGGGGAATGTGGAGGTGGAGTGGAGTGAGTGAGAAACAAGCCTGGATTGTAGCATGGAAACTGAGCTCCAGAGTGCCAGTGCAGAGTCTCACTGCTGATCTGCCTGCTGGCACTGCCAAAGAAGGAACATGCCCCAATAACATCCCAATGGGATTGTGTCTTAGGGACATGCACAGGGAGGTGACAAGGAACAGCAGCATGACCCAGTCTCACAGCTTCTAGGAGACCGTGACATAGGGACTCCATAGGCCAGACATTTCAGAAATGCTATCTTGTAAAATTAGTCAGAAATTAAAACACTGAAACCCCTCTATTTGTCTCTTGGATTTGTGTATGCTTTTGACAGCCACAACATCCTGCAGGAAGGAGCTCCACAATTTCATTAAGTACTCCTTGAAAAGCACCTCCCATTGTTTGACTGAGCTGCCAGCCTGGTAATTTCAGAGGGTGCTGCCTAGTTCTTGGGTGGAGAGAAAAATCCATCTTTTTGGTACTTGCCTTTCAGGGAGATGAAGGAGAAGGGACTGGTCAGCATCAAACTCCTGGCTGGGTCCCATTCAGAAGTCCTGCTTTCAAGGCTTCGTGACATTTGCTTGGCAGTTACCAGTGAGGTGAGAACACTCTTGTGAATTGTGCCCTGTACTTCATACACAGTGTGTAGAGTAGCTATGTGCTTGTTCATCTCCATGTGTGCTCAGAGACTGCCTTCATTTCTCTTTTTAGATCTTGTATTTCTAATGTCTGTCAGGTTTCTATGGGATCTGTGTGTAGATGTAGTTGTATTCACTGGTAGGTCGGGTATCTGACACTCATCTTTGAGTGAGCTGCCATTATCATGAAATGTGCAAATGCAGAAAAAGATACTCTAATTATGTTATTTTCAGAGTCCTAGTCTCTGCCCGAGCTGTCATTCAACACTGCAAATTAGTCTGTAGACCTGAGCGTGTGTTTTCTGTTTCCTGGCTGAGTGCTTCAACTGCTGGTGTTGCTTTTTTAAACAGGAGCACGTGACTCTTTTATCTTTATGACTGACGCCTTTATGGTTTGAAAGCAGCCCTTACTTTAATTTGGTTCTTTGTGTTTCAAAGAAAAGAGCCTAAAGGGAAAGCAGTTGACATTAAAGAAGGCTTAAGTAGATACTTTATGAAATTTCTTATTTTTAGGCCTGTTACATGCAAGTCTGAGGCCAGATATTGGTGCCAGTGGAAGTGCCTTGCTGTGCATGTGCTCTTCTGCTCTTATTGTGCTTTTATGTTCCTCTGGACACAGTGGGACGTGTTGTCATTTCCTGAGTCGTCTGTCTAAGGCAACTGGTTTTCTTTCCGAGGTCATTCTTATGTTTCCCCTCTGACTTCCCCAGGTGACCAACCTCCGCTCAAAGGTGTCCTACTCGGCCATTGTCACTCTGGGAGAGCTCTTTGTGACCTTGAAGAAGGACATGGACTCTGAGGTGGATGAGGTGGCTCGGGTCCTTCTGCACATGATGTGTAATTCGCCAGAGTTTGTTGAGAAAGCAGCCAGTCACACCCTGGGGATCATGGTGGAGAATGTGACTCCTGCACGAGCAATGACTTCTCTCCTGGACAGTGGAGTCAAGTAGGTTCTTCTTTCAGTGATATTCTTCACCTTCTAGAGTACTTCTAGGTGGGGGAAGGGATGAGAGAAAGAATGGGAATGGTGGGAGGGAAGGGTCCTGTATCCTGCATCTTCTGTCAACTCAGTGACTGGATTCTCCAATCCACCTCATTTCTTTCCTCTTCTCCCCTCTTTCTGCCCTCCCTCAGCCTATGAGTTCTCAGAATCACAGAACTGTAGAACATGGGAAGTTGGACGAGGCCAGGAGGATGATCAAATCCAGTTCCTGGCCTTGCACAGAGCCCCCCAAGAGTCACACCATGTGCCTGAGATTGTTGTCCAAATGCTGCTTGAACTCTGTCAGGCTTGGTGCTGTTGACCACTGCCCTGGGGAGCCTGTTCCAGTGTCCCAGGCACCCTGTGGGTGAAAAAGCTTTTCCTGATATGCAACCTAAACCTCTTCTGACTCATCTTCCCGCTGCTTCCTGGAGTCCTCCCAGTCTGTCAGAGTTGCCTAGATGTGGTGAATGGTGGGGAAGTGCAAGTGCCTGCAAAGGCTAAGGATAGAGCCTTGTGCTTCTGTGGGAAGAGGGACAATTGCAGTTTTCATCTGTGAGAGCTCTATGATATTTCACTGCACTAAGCACAGAGACCCTGTGAGAAACCATGGATCCTCATGATGCCATTCACTGGGAAAATAAGGAGGGTACTTGCTGGGGTATGGAGCACCTAGGGGAGAATGTGCTGGCTGTGACACAGCCTGCACAGCAGGTGCAGCTCCTGCCAAAGGAGTCCTGTATGACTATCCTGGCCATAGAGCTCTACTTTCTAATCAAACTGGTGTTTCATGTTAGCCTTGAGATGATGAATCACTGCACATACACCTTCACAGGCCCACTACTATGGAATAGCTGATGCAAATGCTGCCTTAAGTGTTTGTGCTGAGCCTGATAATTATCAAAAGACACTCTCTAGAACTGGACAATCTGGGTAAATTGATTGCCACACTTTCCCCATCTTTGCAATAGGATAAAACATTCAGATGTACCCCTTGCCAATCCTCACAAAAGAAACAGGCTGCATTGCTGCATATTCTGCAACTTCACGGCCCACAGTGTGTTTTCTCTGCATCTGTATTTTTCCAAAGCTCTGCAGATTTGGGGATAAATGGCTGGAATGAGCCTCAGTCCTGCTGCAGCTCTGTGTGATGGGTGCCCTCTGATAGGTTAGCATGAATGGTCTTTCATTTCTAAAGAATTCATATATAATCTAATTTTTTATCTTTCTCAGTGGAAATTGTGGCAAAGACACTGAGTATCAGGTAGTGCAGGGAGACTGAATTCCTCCGTCTTCCTTGCAGACAGTCCTTGTGTCCAATGCTAATTTGAGTTTCTCTGAGGACAGAAGCTTCTACAGGTGTCTGAAGCTGCAGGGAGAAGCCAGGCCTCCTTCCCGCAGCAGTGGCAGGGAGCACGCTCTGGCCAAGGCCTGTGCTGCTGTTGCTCCTTCTCCCTGTGCCCCAGTGTTTGCTCTCCTCTTGCCAGGAGCCGCCACGCCCAGGTGCGGAAGTGTGCGGCGCAACTGCTGCTGTCCTTGATGGAGAAAATTGGAGTCACGAAGCTCGCAGGCACACCCAGGGCTGAGAGGCTGGCGCACGCGGCAGGGACGCTTGCTCAGGACTGCCACAAGGACACAAGGTAACCATCTTCATTTCACCTCCTCACGCAGGAAAACTGCCTTGTGTCTGTCTAGAAAGGTAAAACCACAAAAGAGTGGTAATGAAAGGAAATATTAAGTTACATCACGGTGTGGATAAGGGCCATAGAGGCATGGAATACCCGGAGTTGTATGGGATCCATTGGGGCCATGGAGTCCAGCTGCCAGCCATGTGCAGGACATGCCAAGAGTCACTCCATGTGCCCAAGGGCATCATCCAAACGCTTCTTGAGCTCTGTCAGCCTTGGTGCTGTGACCACTGCTCTGGATTACCTGGGGAAATGACTGTAGTGGGTAAGCTGAGGTTGTCCAGCAAGAAAGAGCATTGCCAACTTCCTGTGACTTGAAGGATTCTTTCCTGAGATCAAAAGAGCTCAGATTTGGCAGTCAAATAGTTTTGTTTGGTCTGAAGTGCACAACACAAATCCAAAGTGTTCATCACCAAAGGATCCCAAACATCTCTTTCTTATGAATTTAAGGCTTTCCTGGAAATATGCCAGGGCACTTTAGCTAATGTATTCTGTCTATATTGTTTAGAATGTATTCTGTAGTCTGTCTAAATCTCTTCTGCAGATTTCTAGAATGCTGTTGTCTGTGACTCAATGACCTCCAAATTTCTTCTTGAAGAAAACTGTGGTTTCCTAGTGGCAAAATCCACCCAAAACACCAAACTCCCCTTACTCAAATTCACATCTGTAGACGCCTCGAATACAAGCACAACTCGTTGCCCCTGTGCATACATATCCTATAGAATCTCACATAGAAAGCATGAGGTGTTTTTCCCTGTTTTCCCTACCAGCTAAAGAAAGGCAAATTATTGTATTGTATTGCACTGCCATTGCAAATGTCAGAAAGTACTGCTAATGGCTCCGACAACAAAGCAGATGTCTTTTGCTTGTTCCCTTGGATCCTTTGATCCCACAGAATCACACCCCGAGTTTCAGAGTGAAATGGTATTTTTCTGTAGCCCCACATTCTCCTCTTGCCTCTTGTGTTCAGCTGACAGAACTGTGCAGTGACAAGTAGGGGTAAATCTCTCTCTTTGATGAGTAGGTAATGCCTTCTCATGCAAGGATTGCAGCTGATGTGTTTAAGGTTAATGTATCAGCCTTTTCTTTTAATAGTCTTGCTTTGTTTGTTCACCTTTCTGTCTTTTCTCTCCTTCCTTCCTTCCTGCCTGCCTGCCTCCCTTTCTTCCCGTCTTCCCTCAATCCTTCCATAGGCATTATGGACAGGAGATGGTGAAGATATTGCTGGATGACCAAAAATGTAAAATGCTTTTGGAGCGATCCGTTCCTGCCTGTGACCTGGAAGATATTCTGAGAAGAATTAAGAAGAAAGTAAGTGCTTGGCAGGAGAAATGTCTCCTTTGTGCAAGTATAGCCACAGCTAATAGGACATCAAACATACCTAATCTGTTTTTATCTCATTCCCCTTCTGCTCAATCATTTTGCTCCTGGGAATGAGCTGTTAATCCCCAGCCTGTTCATCTGCAGACCACAAAGGAGCTGATATTCTTAGGGGAAAAGTGGGGCTTTGAATATTTTGACTATTGGTCACAAAGAGGAAAGGGGAAGAGGAGAAAGTGGGTTTACATTTAAGCATAACTCCCCACCCTGCTGTCCCTGCTCTGCTCCCAGTAAAGCAATGAAGTGAGAAAAGTGCTTCTGAGGAGAACAGTCTTTGCAAAAGACACTGGAAGCAGTAGTGCCAAGAGAATTTCCAAAACTGCAGCAGATGTCCAAGTCAATCCTAATTGCTACAATTACCGTCTGTCTTTTGGGAATACTGCCCTGCTGTCAAGCCCTGTGGAGCTGGAAGAAGCTTGGTGAATCCAGCAGCATCCAGAGGAAAATCATTTGTCTTGGGGGGACTTTCATTGTTTTTATCTACATTATAGAAGGGAGCGTGTCCTTTGTGCACAAACAGGGAGAGCGAGTGTTGAACCAAATCACCTTCCAACAAAATTGGCCCACCCCAAAGAGTCCTAATTTTTCTGCTTTTTCCTATAAGAACTCTTGGTGCCTACCAGTTTCCATTATTCCCATTTATGCTCGAGACTCATGAATTGGGGAGTTTAAACTGCTGCTCACTATGGCAGCACCCATAACCTGCCTTGGGCTATTGCAAACAAAGAGTTGGCATCACTGAATCTCTGGTCTGTTTCCTTCTGTAGGTTTGGAAATATTTCCCTAAGCCTTGGTAGCAGTGATCCTGGTTCTAACTTGTGTTTTTAAGCAGACAGTTTCCTATTCTATATTCGAAATGTTGGTGGGGTTTCTCTGTGTCCTTGTAGGGGATGGAAGAGCAGAAGGGTGAACGCCCATGTGTCAAGAGCCCTGTGAAGATGAGGAGCCATGTCTCAAAGAAGCCCCAGCCCACATTGCCTTCTAGTCAACGGTACTGAGCACTTTTGTTAGATGTGACAAAGCACACAACAAGTTTGACATTTCTCTTCTTCAGGAAAATCTTTCTGGCAGAGATGGCCTGTGCCAGAGATTGTTTCCTTTCCCTACAAATGCTCTTTAATAAAAATGTCTACTTCTGTGTTACACTGAACAAACATCTCTGCAGGGGTTTCCACAGAAATGAGGCAACAGAAAGACACTTATTGGTTGCAGCACAGACAAGTCAGGGCAGTGGCAAGGGCTGTGTTGTGGAGGATTGGAGAGGGCCATGTCTCTGCTGCCCGACTTGGGACAAGTAAATTCAACCAGGGCTTTTTACATCTGAGTGGAGTCTTTTTCAGATGGGTGTTTTGAGGAGAAATCCCAGTCTAGCGGCAAGATGCCATTCCCCAAACAAGCAGTTCCCAATCAAGTGGATTGGCTTGGCTGAGTCATGGTTTTCTTACCCTCACACAGAACCAAGTTTGAGCAGTAAGTAGCAAGGCAACTCCTGAGCAACTTTGGTCAAAAGGTGTCTCAATAGGGACTTTTTGTCTTGATATTCTTGTCCTTCATATAGTTTGCTGGATGGACAGCATGTTTGGTTGATTTCCTCCTGTGCTGCAATCTGCACTTAAGACAGGGATTTGGTCCTTGCTGTGTCTTCATGCCAGTGGCAGAGCTACTTGTACCTGTTCTCTGATAACAGAACAGATTTATTTAGCTCTGTGATGCTCAGCAGTGGCAGGAAAGTGACCACATGCCTCAGTAGCATAGCTAGGATCTTCCCATGCTCATGGGAGAGACAAGTTGATCCAAGAGAATTGTTCCCAGTGGGTTTGTTAAGTTATAGATCTAGACTCTAGGAACGCAAACTTAATGTGAGCATAGTGCTGGGATGTCTGGCATCTGTTTTTATCTCTGTTACTGATTTTCTGGATCCTTCAGATATGCCCCTGGTCATCTGCTCAGATGCATCTGAGCTCCTCTTTCAGACTGTCATGCCTGGTGTAGAGACATTTCTGCAGAGTGATGAGTTTCCTTCTTACAAGACACACACCTCCCATATGAGCAGGCATTTAAACATGGAATTAGTGTCTCTCGTTCTCCACAGAGCAATGCAACCTGTGTGCCTGGGAAGCCACCTGAAGATAGATCAGATGCATCTCATACTTGGTTTTCCTGAGTGAGAACTGGCGAAAATGTTACTTTGCAGATTTTCTCCCATAATGATTGTCATGAAGTCCATGCTCTTTTCAGAGCCTCATGATTCTCTAGCTTGAAATCACGAGTAAATCACCTCTGGATGTTTTGCTCACAATTATCTGCAGGTATTATCACCAACAAGCCATCATTTGCTTTTATTTTCCAGGGTGAAGTCGACCTCGGATGGACGCCTCCTACACCATCCAAAAGTCCAGGTCACGTTGCCTCCAGCTGTGGATGAAATGGAGATGCTCCAGAAGCTTGATGATCTCCTGGAAGCCAAGGGGTTTGAGACACGGATGGAAGGAGTGGCACTCCTCCTAGACCTGTGCAAAAACAGCCCCAAGCTCATCACCACGAACATTGTCCAAGTATGTAGGGTATCTTCACTGTTCCTTCCCTTCAGCTCCTCTCCCAAGCCTGTAGCAGTACACTTAATTCACTGTATCTTGGCACTACATCCTGCCCGTTTGGGATAGGATGGCCCCTCTTACTCAGACAAATTTAACTCAGGTCCAGCATGCAGGACAAGTTCTTTCAGTCCAGCTGTATTTGTCTGGCAGGTGCCTATTGATGCTGTTCATCACATGATGACAGAATTTTCCACTGCTCTAACCTTTGCTGTCTCCTACTCCCAGCTGGGTTCAATGAAAGGAATCCAGCCACTGAAAGCATGGCAATTCTTCTCTTGATGAAAAATGGGTTTGGATGGGGAAGAGAAGTATCAGGCTGGGTTGGTATAACCCAAATGTTTTTACAGAGATACTTCTCCAAACTCCATCCTGTCTTGCACAAACACAACTGTGGCTACTCGTTTCCATCCTTGTCTCTATTGCACTTGGTAAAGATGGTGTGTACCTCTCTTGGGCACTAAATGATCATTGCTACATCCCCTCTTCAAACAAGGACATTTTAATCCAGCTTTCTTGCTGCTTGTTCTCTTCACAGATTTTTGATCATTTTGTCCTGAGAATATCTGACACGCACAAGAGAGTGAAGCAGATGGCGCTGGACGTGCTGGCAGAAATGATAGCCATCCTGGAAGATGCCTTGAACCCCGTGATTGTCCGTTTAGTGGAAGGAATACTAAAGAGCCTGAACTCAAAGGATACCGGGGTTCATGCTGCAGCTGTGAAAGCGCTGGAAAAATCCGTTTCTCATTTTGGTAAGGCTGACATGGACTCTCCTCAACTGTGTCTCTGCCTCTCTGACACAAGAGAACACTGAGTGCCATGAGAGCTCTTGTTGCCCGTGGAACACTCCAGCTGACATCCACCAGAAGCTGTGGGGGTGCAGTCCTTAGGCACCAGTCCCCTAAGAGGCTTGAATGTGCATCAGCATTTCCCACAAGTGCCAGGAGCCCTTGGCTCTGTGCTGCTTGTCTGGAGAGGAGGTCCTGGACTACAGCTTTGCTACAATTCAGAGGCAAAGGGGATTTTGGAGTTTGCTTGGACCCCATTAGAGTTCCCAAATGAATAGCTTTGCTGTTGCCATGAAGGGACACTGGCCCATCATGGCTCCTGCAGAGCAGCCCCCTGGAAGGCTCCACATTATAGGCAGTAGCTGCCTCTGTTCCACCTTTCCCATTTGTCTTCTTTTTTCAAATGGGACACTTATGATTCACCAAGTGCATTTCCTTAAAACAAGCAGATAGAAATCCAGCTGTCAGTGATGTCTTGTTCCACATGTTGTTTTCATGGGGCAGGATGGCTGTGGCAAATACCTACACAGGCAAGGACTGCTCTAAATTCCTTTGTCACAGAGATTTATGTCAGCTCTGAAAATGCTGCTCAGGAGAAATATGCCTGACAAATGGAGTGTTGAAGAGGCAGATCTTCAGGGGGAGTTTCCACTTTTCTCCACCTCAGCTGCTCTGCGAACTCCTGAACTGCCTGACTCTGTGCCTTTGTGTATCCCAAGTCTGGACTTCTTCCTGTTTGCTCTGGAGTTCAAAACCTTTTCACTGCTTACATGTGATTGAACTCTTGAGGTCCTTGATCTGAAATGTTTAACGTAGCTCCAGGTCCAGCAGACAACTTTGCATTGACAAATGTGAACGGAGAGGTTTTCTTTGGGAATTTGAACCCCCCTCAAGTAGGCTGGAAGGAAAGATATACATCAGCAGAAAATTACTTGATTTTATAAATTGGGGCTGCCCCTGCCCTTCCCCTCCCCACTCTCCTTTCTCCTAGGACCTCAGAAGAGTGAGCAGAAACGTGTGTTTCTCTTGTAGATAAAGTAGCACTGATGAAAGAGTTCAGCCACCAATGGAGTCAGCTGAGTGGCCAAGCTCTGCTGGATGTGACAGAGCGTATCACAGGTATGGCCTCTGCTAAGCCAAGAGGTCTCCCCAGGGAGCATTTCCAGGGCATTCCTGGCAATAGACAGTAGAGTAGCTGCTCCAAATCGGGAGGTGCTGAGCTTGTCCCTCCTGCCCAATGCCCATGGCAGCTGTGTTTGGCAGGTTTTCCCTGGCTGCTGCAGAGGTGTGCAGTACCTGGCACGGGGGTGGCGCTCGGCCTTGGGGCCGAGCTCTCACTGGGGCATCTCAGAGCCCACCTCCAGGAAAGGGAGGGGTTAAAAATACCCGACCTGGCTCTTCTCTTGGGAGCTCAGGGTCATCTCTGGTCCTTCAGGGAAAATGTAGCAAGTGCTGTTTCAGGCAATCCATTTGTTTTGTCCTCACAGAATTCTCATCTTGCTCTTGAAAAGTTTTGAGACTGAACCCTGCAGTGCCTGGGGGTCACAGCTTAGGTCAAAACTCAGCACCCAGATTAGGGGCACGGATTTGGTGCAAGGCAGCCTTTGGGGCCAGAGGGGCAGAAGCAGAGTGCTGAGGCTCCCTGCCTGTGCTGTCAAAGTGGCATTGGACTGAGCATTTCAGGGTGTGCAAACAGTGTCTTCCTGTGTCAGTGCTGTCCAAAATGCTACAAATGCAGCTGATAATTGATTCCTCAGAGGAGCTTGCTATGTCAGCAACAGCCCAGGAATGGAAAAGTGATAATCTCTCTATATAGTGGACAAGATGATTTACAGCCTTGCTTTAACGGGGTCTAAATGCACTGCTAAGTGTGCCAGCATCTTTAAATGCAAGGTTTCATAGATGTTGTGCCTTCTTCAGCAATCTCAAATGCTCAGTGTTCGGTGATTGAGAATGTCAAAAGCGCTTGAAAGGGCATTGGAATAAAGTAGATGTCTAGGAAGAGGGAATTTAGTTTTGGAGATATTTTGATCTCTTCTTCAAATAAAGGAAATATACATAAATTAGGACTCTTTTAGGAAGAGCAGATGTTCTCTCTGAGATTTAGTGGGAACAAACAATGTTTTCTCAAGTTCCATTGTGACAAATGTCTTGAATTGGATTTTAACTGAAATTAACACCCATTTTGAAATGGATGCCATAACCCTTTTCCTGCTTGGCAGAATTGGTTTTGGGCACTTTCAGGAACTGTTTAAATATTGATGATTGCTGGTGGATTACGAGCATAAAGAAAATGAAGTCTCTTCCACCACAGAATAAGAAGTGGTTACTGCATAACATTTTGCCTGATCAGAAAATATGAATGGTGTCCAGAGCATTTCAGGTTTTGATGTCTCAGCCACATCTGCCATGCAAGGAGCCTGTTGGTTGTCAATGTTTTGTCTGTGTTTGACAAAGTTCAGTTCAGAAATTGAGCAGGGAGAAGGCTTCAGAGAGAAAGGGAGAAGACACTCGTGTTGTGGTTAAATTTCATTCATCTGTGTTGCATTTTTCTCTCTACATTCTACTATTGCAGTGCACATTGCAAGAAAAATGCCATTAACATTGGGAGGGGGAATGACATTAAAATGTGCAGATGCACAAATGCCACAGCAATGAGGTCTGGGTAATTACCTAAGACACCCTGAGGTTTGAAGCAGCTGTTTGGTGGAAGGCACAAAAGCATTGTGCCAAAGACAGCAGCTAGTCACTGATGTTTCTAATCCAGCTGTCAAGCAGCACCCATGTCTGGTGGGCTGGAGTTTGGAAGTGTGGTCTAATAGTGCCCTTTGCTGTGTGCCACTGAGCAAAGGGAAGAGCCAGATTGGATTCTGGCACTTTGACATCAAGGGTCACAAAGATGGAATTGTCCTTTTTCTTAGAAACCTTTCAATTGAATCTCCATGGTGCATTTCCAAATCTTCAGTGTGGGTTTAGACAACTTCCTAATGGAAATGAAAGGGAAGTTGACATTTTAGTCATTCTTGATGTTGAAACAGGTTGTGAAATGATCCAGTAAAGGTACAAGTTCTGCCACAGGTGCAAGTATTTGTTTGGAGACAGTACTCCTGAGGTGTTGGTGGTTCTATTTTGGGGAGGATCAGCTGCTTTGGCCATTTCTGGATTGTTGGGCTCTGTGTGCTATTTCGCTGCTCTTAGGCAGAGAGGCTTCCAAGAAGCAAATCTCGAGGTGGATCCTTGTTTGCATTAAGGTTGTTGTTTCAGAAGCTTGTGTCTCTGTCCCGGCAGTGCTTGTGGAAGGGGTTTATGCCAGGAGCCCTGAAGTGGCCCAGCGCTACGCCCTGCCCGTGCTCTGGTCCTTCCTGGAGAACAAGGCGCTGCCTGTCCGCAGCGCCAATGTGCGCACGGTGGTCACCAGGCTCGCCTCTGCCCTCTACGAGGTGATGGGCACCAAGCTGAAGAAGCGTGCTGCCAGCCAGTCCCCACATGTCCAGGAAAACCTCTCCAACATCCTGGGCTGGTGAAGGCTTGATGTTCTCCAGCAAGTTGACCAAGTGCTGAGATGGACACCTGCGCTTCTGACCTTTTAGCTGGGCCAAAATTGACAAAATACTCAGGAAGGGTGTGCATCTGCCCCTGCTCTCTCCACTGCCCTTCCTAGTCATGGCATGCTCAGGGGCCTGAAGACACTCTGGATTGAGGACAAAGTGAAGGACTAGCATGGCTCAAGCCTCCCACCGAGGTAAGGTGGGAGCTGGGCCGCTCTCTGGTGGGAGGAAGGGTCTTGTGCCAGCCTGGAGAGCCTGTGCACATTGCCAGGGAGCAGTTGTGCCCTGCAGGTGCCCCCTGCCATGAGCTGTGCTGCTGCCAGTGCCCCGTGGAGCTGTAGGGCTGCTGAGCTGTGGGGCAGGGAGAGGAGCAGGAGGCTGCATGTGCAGCTGAGCCATTGCTGGGAAGCACAGGGCTCTGGGCTCCCTGCTGTCCCAGGGCAGCCCAGAGGCCAGGGAGTTCCCCTGGGAGCTCTGTGGAAGTGGCTCAGGGTGTGCCCCTGGCCTGCCTCCAGAGGGTGATGGTAGGAGAATGTTTCCCTGTGCAGCTATTTATGAATTTCCAAGAAATGTGTTCTATGAAATATGGAGCTTCAGATGCTTTAGGTTTGCATTGCAGCCTCTGTTACATTTTGTGTCTCCATTTTGCAGACCTGCCTGGCTCCTGTGTTTCCACCAAGTTTTCTCTGGACATTCTTTTGTGCATTTACCCACAAAGTCCTTTCCTGCTGTCCAGAAGAGCTCTTTCCTCCAAGCCCAGGAAGAAGCTGCTGCCTATCCAAAGAGCGTTTGAAGACAAGGATTTATGCATTAGCCTGTATAGTTCCAGATGTACATATGTTCTGATAGTTATCTGTAGGTTTCAATAAATATATTTTGATTGTATCTTAATAATTTTGTTGTTATATTTTTTATTGTGTATATTTTTGGTGGTATGTTTTGTTTTTTTATATTTTATAGTTTTATATTTTTTCCCATTGACATGCTAAGGATGGCCAGGTCTTTGAGACCTTGAGATGGGGAAGGGAGAGCCTCCCTTTTTTTTCGGTGTTTTTCTGGGAGGGTGGGGCCGGTGGGGGGAAGGAGGCCAAGGCCACAAGATTCGAAGCAGGTAAAGGAGCGTGGGGGGGCAGTTACTGGTACTCACCCCTTTTTGGCTCTGGAAGGAGGAAGGCAGCTGGAAAACCTCACCGCGCCATCCCAGTGCCAGGAGCTGCCTCTTCTGGTGTTGGACCTCACACCCCTGCCAGGATGCTGTCCTGCTTCAGTTTGCTATCTCCAAGCATCCTGTTGGAGCACCGGGACCGACACTGCTCCAAGGATTCGTGAGCAGAGTCTCTCCTCCACCCTTCCCATCTGAGACACAGCTGCCATCACCCCCAGCTCTCCTGCAGCTGTGCAGGGATCCACACACCTGCCCTGTCCACTGGGAACCTGCCAGAGCTCACTGCCAATGGCGATGGTAACTGCACCAGGGGGGAAAAGAGCACACAACCAAAGGAACTGTGACTGGGTTCCTGTTAATTTCATAGTTATTGTTGTTTAGATTGGCCTTGTTGTATATTTAGTAGAGAACTGTTCTTCCTGTCCCCCTATCTTTCCCTGAGAACCTCTTGATTTCAAAATTATACTGACTCAGTGGGAAGGATTTTACTTTCTCCATTTCAAGGGAAGGTCCTGCTTTTTCCCTAGCACACACCTGTCCATTCAAACTAGGATACGGAGCATGAGGTGCAGGGCTGATGTGTGAAAGCATGAGGATCTCCTCCAAAGTAACTTGTTTAATTGTCCATTTTATTACTTCTCTATTTACTCCACACTACTAAGGCAAGCCAAGCTTTGCTTGCAGGCAAAACAGGCATGGGATACACTAGGGTCCCTTGCAGGATCAGCAGGGCTGGCAGTGACAAAGCAGGCAATCTGCTCCATGGTGAGCCACTACACAGCCGCATCCCAATGTGGGTTTAAGTAGCATGGTATTATGGAGAACTCCTTTTCTGCATCAGATACCAAAAGAACTTCCACAGCTTCTGGTGGCAGTCAGCTGGAGCATTCCACAGGCAACACGAGCTCTCAAGGCACTCAGTGTTCTCTAGTGTCAGAGGCAGAGACACACTTGAGGAGAGTCCATGTCAGGGGTCAGCCTTCCCAAACTGAGCAATGGATGCTTCTGCCACTAACACTGACAGGAAATAAACAAACAAAATTTCTGTGCACACCAGGGCTACGTGTGGATTAAATTATTTCTCTTTCACATCCCGGCCAGAACAACATCGTGGTCAGAATATCATTGTTCCTAGATTCTCTAACACTAAAAATATTGCTGGAGAGTTTTTGTCATTCCCATAGATTTGGTGACATCCAGACACACTTAACAATCCATTTGGGTCCAAGTTCCATATTGCAGACGATGTCTTTGGGCAGCCTGCAAGTGTCTCAGCACAGAATGAAAAGGGATGACAATACTGACACGATTTCTCTTTGCTACTTGAAATTTAAAAGCTCCGCTCCAGCCCACACTGGCAAAATTGTCAGAAGAGGCAATTCTTCCCCACAAAATGCTTCATCTCACTCAAACAAGAAAGCCACAAGCCAACAGTCTTCTTTACGCCTCCACTGCTTTATTTGGCTATTTCTCTAATAGGAATTAGCTTCATTTATTCTTACTTTGTTTCCTGTGTTCCACGGGGCGCGCGGCGGCTCCTCCGTTGGGTTCGCGGAGGCAACGGCAGAACGGCCGCGCGCTCCGGCGGCTCCGCAGCAGCAGCAGCAGCAGCAGCAGCAGCAGCAGCAGCAGCAGCAGCAGCAGCAGCGCCTGTCTCGATCGGTTTTCCGCTCGAGTTCCCGCTCGCCCTCCGTGCCCTTCTCCCTCTCAGACTCCCTGTGATCCCGTTCAGTCCCCTCCTTGTTGCGCCTCTCCCAGCCCGGCTCATGCCGCGCCCCGCAAGGCGGCCGTGGGCGAGCCGGCCCCCTGCCCACCCCTGTCGGGCACGCCGCGGTGCCGCCTCCGCGGGGCTCAGTCCGTACCGCCTGTGGCACCTTTTCAAGAGCCTGTGGACGAGCTCCTCGCTGCGCTGGTGGC
Organism: Cinclus cinclus; assembly: GCF_963662255.1. Lineage (NCBI taxonomy): Eukaryota > Metazoa > Chordata > Aves > Passeriformes > Cinclidae > Cinclus > Cinclus cinclus. Next base: position 110,456,775 of record NC_085048.1, read on the forward strand.
GGTGGTGGAGCAGCAGCGTCTCTTGGCTCCGCCTGGCGCGGGCCCTGGCGCTGGCCCGGCCCCGACCGAGGCCCCTCCCGCGGTTCCGCCCACAGCTGGCCCGCAGCCGCCCGGCTCCCGCCCCGCCGCCGGCGCATTCCCCCGAGCGAGCCTCGCCGCCCGGCAGTTCGGCCGCCGGCCCCGAGGCGCCGGAGCCCGGGGCGGCTCGGGAAGCAGCGGCGGCCGGGGCGGGCGGGTGCCCCGGGCAGAATGCCGAGAGCGCGGTGCCGTCCGCACGGGCGGAGAAGCCTCCCCTGGAGCAGCTGTACCGGGAGGGCCCGCTGCTGGGGAGCGGCGGCTTCGGCAGCGTTTACGCCGGGACCCGGCTCGCCGACGGCGTCCCGGTAAGAGACGGGGCCGGCTCGGAGCGGGGAGGGGGGCGGCGAGCGGCGGGCGGCGAGCTGAGCCCTCCGCTCGCCTTGGCTTGCAGGTGGCCATCAAGCGAGTGTCCCGGGACCGCGTCTTGGAGTGGGCGCGGCTGGTGAGTGAGCGGGGCCAGCGGGAGCAGGCGGCGGGGCGTGGCGGGCGGGGTAAGGCCAGGCCCGGCCGGGTGGGAGCCGGGACGCTGCGATGGGAGCGAGCGTGGAGCGAGCGGGGGCCGCGCAGCGTCCCGGGCCATGGGCAATGGGAGCTGCGGTGGCGCCGGGCAGGGGGTGGCGAAGGCGAGCGCAGCATCGGCGCCGCTGACGGCATGGCGGCTCCCCCGCAGCACGACGGCGCCCTTGTGCCCCTGGAGCTGGTGCTGCTCTGGATGGCGTCGTGGCCCGGCTTCCGCGGCATCGTGCGGCTCCTGGACTGGTTCGAGCTGCCCGACGGCTTCGCGCTGGTCATGGAGCGTCCGGAGCGCTGTCAGGACCTCTGGCACCTGCTGCACGCGGGGGGGTTCCTGCCAGAGCCCGTGGCGCGGGCGCTGTTCCGGCAGGTGCTGGGGGCCGTGCGGCACTGCACCAGCCGCGGCGTCCTGCACCGCGACATCAAGGCCGAGAACGTGCTCGTTGACCTGGCCACCGGCGAGGCGAAGCTCATCGACTTCGGCTGCGGCACCATCCTGCAGGACACGTTCTACACCCAGATGGCCGGTGAGCCCAAAGCCGGGGCCCAGCCGGGCAGTGGAGCTTCTCCCCTGTGCTTCCACGGGTGAAACACACAGGGAGAGAGGGAGGGGGAATGCTGCTTCAGCCGGCTGCAGCCAAGTTGCATTTTGGCAGGAGCTGGGGCTGGCTTTTGAGGAGCTGGCTGGGAGGGAGGGAGCAATCAGCATTGGCCTGATGAGCTGTGCCCGTGTGCCATAGGAACGCGGGAGTACTACCCACCGGAGTGGATCCTCTTTGGCCGCTACCATGGCCAGCCAGCCACCATCTGGTCCCTGGGCATCCTGCTCTATCAGCTGGTGTGCAGGCACCTTCCTTTCAAAAGCAGAGAGGACATCGTCCAGGGACAGCTCTTCTTCCCGCCCCGGGTGTCTCAAGGTGGGGATGGGCCTTCAAGGCACGGGAGCAAGAACGGCTTTGGGAGAGGGCAGGTGGCACATAAGTGTCGTGCTGTTGCAGCTGGGGAGGAGGTTCATCTCCTGGGCTGAGTTGGAGGAGGCAGCACGTGTACCTCTGCTGCTCTCTTCCAGAAGAGAGGATGGATGGGAAGCTGTGCGAACAGCTCTGAGCACTCTTAGTGTGCTGTGGGCACTGTGAAATCTGGGAGAGCATGGACAGGAGCTGACCAGCAGTTTCTGGTTTCTCTCTGCAGAGTGCCAGCACCTGATCAGGTGGTGCTTATCCATGGACCCTGCAGACAGGCCATCCTTGGATGACCTTTTAGAACATTCTTGGGTGCAGAAGCCCCACCTGGCCCAGGAGACAGCAGAGATCCATCCCTCTGCACAGTAGAATCCAGGATGCCCGCAAGCAGCAGCTGCTCGTGTCTTGTGGCTCTCAAAGAATTCCCCAGAGCATTTCCCAGTGGCCCTGGCATGGAGCAGAGAGCACAGCCAAGGAGGTGCTTCCTCAGGTCCCCGGCGATTTGTGGAGGGAGCGGCTCAGGGCTCCCCATCCTATTGGAGAAATTGTGGCACAGTGCAGTGAAGTTGCCACAGAGTGGAAAAGGGGAAACATCCCCCTGCAGCTCAATGGCCTCGTGATGTCCCCACGAGCCAAGGCACATATGGTGTGTTCTTCTGGAGATCAGCGCAGAGCTGGAGAACGCCGTTCTCGAGCTGGCCACTGGCAGGGCAAAGCTGATGGGCTTTGGTTGCAGCCCCTTCCTAGAGGACACGCTCTGCACCCCGACGAAATCAAGATGAGTCCCCAGGCGGTGCAGGGGTGGGGGGATGCTCGTGCCTCCAGGCATGGCAGGGCTCAGCCTGGCCACATGCTGGAGGTTCCCCATGGGGTGGCAGTGGACAATATTAATCTTTCTGCCAACTGCTCAGCTGCTTTTTGGTGGGGCAGGGGATGGATGTTGTGGAAGGGGAGCCGGCTCCTGGCCTCGCTGACAGCTTCTTCCTGCCAGCATGGCACAGGCTGGGGTGGGGGCATCCGGCCTGACAAAAGCATGCATCCATGTGGATAGGGAGCAGCAGAGGGGGACGGGTTCTTTAGCCATGGCCCAGCTGCTCTGCTTTGCAGGCCCTTGAGGAAGGGGTGGGCATACAGGTGGGAAAGGTAGGGTTTTTCCCCACCACTGGAGAGATTTTAGTATCATAAAGAGCGGTCAGACCTTCCCCAGGCCCGTGAAACGGTGACAACCTTTGGTGCTTTTTCTTGTTTCCAGGTCTTGTTTTGAAATGACTTTCATGCAATTGTTCTTTGTTTTTTCCAGAAAGATTGCCACTTGTGTCCAGACCAGATGGAGAAGCACCGGCACCGTCCGTGGAGTGCATCCCGTGCCGGTGCTAGCCGGGGAGGGTCCACAGTGTGGATGTCCCCTGCAAAAGGATGAGGACCTTGTGTGGGATCGGCTCCTCTCCTGGCAGCAGGTCTCCAGAGGTGGGTACCCGGTTCCACAGCTCGGGTGGCAGAAGGGCTTAGGGCAAACGGCAGCAGGCACACGAGAATGTCGCTCTTGCAGCTGCTGAGGAGGTTGTTGTGCCATGCTTGAGCAGAAGAGGTTGAGCGTGTCCTGCCACGCTGCTCTCCTCTAACAAGGAGGGAATGGGCTGGGAGGTTTGGGCTCTGAGCACAGCCAGCAGCCTGGCCTGAGCACAGGCCGTGGTGGGACAGGGGGGAAAGGAGCCTGCTGCCACTGACCGTGGCTTTCTGGTTTCTGTCCCCAGGCTACCAGCAGCTCATGCCATGGAAACGGCACCGCTCGACCTGCCAGTCTGGGAGGGCTGGACGGCAGCGGGTGTTCATTTGCTGCCAAAAATAAATCATTCATGTTACTAACATCATCATCATCATCGGAGCATTTCTTTCATCCTTTTTTCAAGCTTTTGGCCTCCCTTCTTCCACCGAAATCTCTTTGCCTCTTTCCTCATCCACTTGGTGGAATTGGTGGGGGGGGTTTAAGTAACACAAAAAGTTCAGCAACAATTCCTGTTGCCAACCGCAGCAGTCTCTTCAAGAACCTGGAGTTGGTAGCCAGGCCCACATTTCACTTGGAAAGGGGAGTGGTTTGCAGGGACAAAGATGTCCCTCTGCTGCAAAAGCAGGGAGGAAATCAGAAGCAGCAAAATGCAATTTCAGCTCTACCCCCGCCCAAAGTTGTCTGCGTCTTTGCCCTCCACTCCAAAATAGGCAGGCAAGGCTGGACTTGAACAAGGTTCAAGTCCTTCATGGTCCCTTGGCATTAAAGGGATCAAGTAAAACTCTCGTATGCAGTAATTGGAGTACAGCTACTGTAGGGATAAAGGAAATGTTGGGAGCTGGGACATCCTTCTTGTCTCCTTTGTCTCCGCAGGTGTTGTAGCCTGGATAGCTGTTAAGATGGTTGCAGGTAAAGGAGCAGCAAGGGCCTTTGTATGGGATCCACGGAGATGTTTATTTCAGCCACTGCGTGGATAGTCCAGGGTCAGAGGCAAAGACAAAGGGGAACGTCGGGGTGAGGGTCCAGGTTGAAGCAGATGGGTGTCCTGGGCAGGGGGAGCATCAGGGAGCACTTACCAGGGGACATGGGGGTGGCACAAAGGTGGGGTTAGGGCATGGGAGCCAACAGGGAAACAGGGTGGGAGTGACCAAAAGCCTGAGAGACAGGGAGAGGGCAGGGGGCTGGCCCAGGGAACAGAACAGGGCTACATTGGCATGACAGAACAGGGCTTGCTATGAGAGAAGCCTCTCGTGTCTCCCTAACTAGGGAATGCCTTTTAGGGTCTCCACAGTGGGGTGTTTTGGGTTCAGTTTGAGTTTGGGTGGAGATACTGCTTTAGTGTAGTGGTTTTGGATTGTTAATTTGAACGTTTTTAGTTGTGAGATAGGATTAGGAGGAAGATAAAACAGGCTTAGCTTTAAATGGTACAAAGACAAACTTTATTACCAGAAACTATAGGGGAAAAAAGAAGAAGAAAAATTAGAATAAAACTTCAGACTACTCTTCTTCTTTCCACACATTTGTTTTTTTTGCATTGACAGCATACAAAGAACAACTCAGTTAGTTTACCATTTCTAAAATAGTCATTTACTTGTTTCTTTCAGAGAGGAGATTCTTCAGCCTATAGAGATTTTTCATAAGAAACCATTTTTAGGTGGTCTTGCTGTTCTAGTGTTTAGCCGTCAGGGAGGATAGAGATCTGGTTATTATGTAATATTTTTTTTCTCAACTAACATTTTAATTCATAACTAATACTGAGGACCATATCAACTTATGAGGCACACTTAAAGGATTATAATAGTTGAAACAAAAGCTTACTCCACTTTTAAAAATAGAGGGTGTTTTTCTTCTTCTTCCCTAGGGAGAAGCAGGGGTTTTTTCACTATTTAAACCTAGGGCACTTACAGCAATTTTAACATTGGTTTATTTTAACACCAACGCTTCTTCTTACATCTAGAGTTAGAATCTTTAATCCACCCCATATTTTTTTATGTGTTATAGGGAAACAAGGGTTGCTTTTCTGTAGCATAAAAAAAAGGGAAGAATTTCAGTCTATGTCTTCCTTCCCTCAGCTGAGACTTGACTCTTCTCATACTTTGATTTTGGTGTTTTTTGTGCTGTTTTTGTACATATTATCATTTTGGTTCTCTGTTTTTTTTTCCACAGGACAGAGAATAAAGTATTTGTAAAGTCATATTTTGGGCAGTGAAAAAGTTAATATTTTGCCGGGGCAGGAGAGGGTTCTGTGATTGTTTTTAGGTGGGGCGGCCGGAGCTCTTTACCATAAGGAGCCTTCTAAGGCCGCGCCGGGGCCGGGCTGGGATTGTAGGGCCCGGCCAGAAAGCGGAGATGAGTTTTTTGGTTGTAAGGTTGTTTTTTGGCGTTTGCTGTACGTAATGTTAGTGGTGGGCTGGTGGTTTTCCTTTTCCTTTTGCCAGCAGCCGAGGTTGGGGCCCTTGCCAGATCGGGGCCCAGCTGTCTCTCCCCCAGGCCGTGTGGGCGGTGAGGCAGGCCTTTTTTCCACCTTTATCTCTTACTGTTCACTTCCTCTTGCTGGAAACGGGATTGTTGGAACACTTTAGAGGAGACGGCTTATCCATAGTGTTCTGTTTTAAATTGTCTAAAACCGTGTGAGACAGATGGCTTCACATAGGAACATCCCCAGGGCTGCTGAGGGGAAGGCACCACTTTATTTGTTGTGAAGAGAAGTAATCAAAATCCGCAACCAACAAGCTGCAAGGCAGAACGGAGTGGGAATTACAGAAATAAAGGCCTTGAAAAGCAGCTTAGGAAAGCGGCTACTTCCTAGACAGTGCCAAACCCTCCGACCTGGCCTGGCCGGGCCCAGGGCTGGCTGCCCTTGGGAAGGGAAGGGAAGGGGATGGAGCTGGGGTGGGGGCTCTGTGGCCATGGAAACGAGAGAACCACGGGCCAGCGCGTCACAAAGGGGCAGCCCCGCAAGGGGCTGTGAAGGTTGTGGTTGACACGGACACAGTGGCAGGAGACACGTCTGGCTCTGCCTGTCTGTGCCGACTGCTGGCGATTGGAGTCACCCCACCTTGTTCTAGGGCTGGGGACCGAGCTCCTATCGCCGTCTGCTCCGAGACAGTTCCCAAATTCAACCCCAGGTACTTCTGCGAGACAGAAGCACGGGTTCAAAGATGGATTTTACTGGAAAAGGAAAGACCACGGAAGGAAAAGGTGAGGATAGAAAGGAGCTGAAAGGCCCGAGTCAAATGGAGACAAATTCCACCAGATTTCAGGGAAAATTGGTCCATGGTGGTCAGTTCTGGCTCTGTGTCAGAGTTGGTGGCTGTGAGCTACAGGTGATCTTGCCAGGACAGCCCTGGCATCACAACATTTTCTCATTAGCTTACTCATTATGTTTTGTCATTAGCGTCCTCTTCTTTTCACAGTAGCCAAATCACTCAAACTTTCAGTCAGGACAGGGACTGTGGCCACAGCTGACCACAAACTGGACACGGTCATGAGACGCAAGTTCTGTTCCTTTGTTTGCCACCAATGTCAGGTCTCACAACAGATAAATTTCCTGTTCTTCCTCTGCTTGCTAATTGGGTGTAACACTGAGAATGATATTAAGGTGCTATGAAAACGCCAGCAAGTCCTGCCTGCTTGCTGAGAGCTCTTTGTAGTTTGCAGAAACAGCAGTCACAGCTGTGTGGGTCTTTATTGGGTGTTCACAGAAGCCACACTAGAGAAGGAGTTTTTTTCCCCTCTTCCCATTGGAGCCATCCAACTTTCTGTTCAGCCATGGTAACTCAATAGTGTTCAGAGGAATAGTTCACAGGCTAGGTCCTTGAGAAATGAAACCTAAGAAATTTTCTCCAAAGTTCAAGAATCCTGCAAATGCCCCACCCATTAGACATGTTTATGATAAAGATGGGACTTCACCTAAATGAGTTCATCCCTTGTGAGGCTGGCTCAGCCTCCCATAGAGGTAAGGTGGGAGCTGGGCCGCTCTCTGGTGGGAGGAAGGGTCTTGTGCCAGCCTGGAGAGCCTGTGCACATTGCCAGGGAGCAGTTGTGCCCTGCAGGTGCCCCCTGCCATGAGCTGTGCTGCTGCCAGTGCCCCGTGGAGCTGTAGGGCTGCTGAGCTGTGGGGCAGGGAGAGGAGCAGGAGGCTGCATGTGCAGCTGAGCCATTGCTGGGAAGCACAGGGCTCTGGGCTCCCTGCTGTCCCAGAGCAGCCCAGAGGCCAGGGAGTTCCCCTGGGAGCTCTGTGGAAGTGGCTCAGGGTGTGATCCTGTGGCCTGCCTCAGGTGGCTGCTGTCAGGTGCATGTTTCCCTGTGCAGCTAGTTTCCAGGAAAGTTTCCAGGAAATGTCTTCTATGAAATATGGAGCTTCAGATGCTTTAGGTTTGCATTGCAGCCTCTGTTACAGTTTTATATCTCTACTTTCCAGGCCTGACTGGCTACCCTCTTGCCAAGAAGTTTTCCCTGGCAAATCCTTCTATGCTCCTTCCCTCCAAGCCATTGCCTCCCATCCAGAAGGACTCTCCTTCCACCAAGCCAAGCACAGTGTCCAGAGGAGAGCACGAGACTGGGAAAAACGGCACCGGCTGCGAGGATAAAATTAGAAATAACAGGGAGCTGAGTTCAGAAGGAAAAGAACAGATGGTAAGGAGACCGAGCTAAGTCCTGTGTGATAGATTTTCACTTTCTGCACTGTAAGCAGAGCTCAGAGAGCTTTTCCTGTGGTGTGAGCACATGGAACCAGCTGGGCCAAGGAAGAGCTCAGCTGGACACTGCACTTCTGGGAAGTGTCTGAGAACACGCTGCCTTTGCAATGGGTGTGTAGTGCAAACTTCACATCCTCAGCATGCATCAATGGCAGGAGAAGTCTTTGAATGGTTTCTGGGCTCTGTCATAATTCCTTGTCTGACTTATGACTGAGAAAAGCCCAAGAATCAGGCCAAGCTGCTTATGCTGTCCAATCTGGCCAAGCAAGCATGTTAGATTTTATAACCTACATGTATTTTTGAACCATGGCTGTGTCAGGGATATGTATTCCATCAGCTGTGTCTGCTTGCTAAGGAAAAAAGGAGTTTGCTGGAACAGGCAGTGCTACAAAGTCAGTTCCAGGTGGTCTCAGCTTTTGAGTTGTACAGCCATGGCCTTGTACACAGTTGTCTCTGATGCTATTTCTAGATTTCGTCAGCTTCTGGGCAGCTGTGTGCTCTGGCATGGCTTTGTCCAGAGGGAAGGGATGGGAGGTGGCCATGGGGAGAGCAGCTCAAAGCCCAGGCACACAATTTCCTTTGCAGCAGGGCCAGCACCTGCAGTTGTTTTGGGTTTACCATGGGGTGCAGGAGGAGGCAAATGAGCAACAGCTCTGGCAAACAGAATGTCCAATCAAAGGCTGATGTACTTGATTCCAGCCTTGCTGAGGAAGGGCCCAATGTATTCCTGACAGGATCTAATCCTTCCACTGCAGTGCAAACAGGTCCTGATTTGGCCCTTTAGTTGTGCCAGAAATGATGGGATACTGAGGAAGGGCGTTCATCTGTCTCCAATGCCTCCACCTCCCTTCCTGGCCATGGCATGGGGGCCCTGGAGAAATTTGGGCAGGCAGAGACCTTCCAGAGAGCAGCAGGGCAGGGAGCTCTGCTGAACTTCCTAAATGCCAGTGAGCCTGAGATGATGGAGGTGTGGGAGCTGGAGAGCACGGAGCATCGCGAGAGCTCAGCAGCTTCTGGGCTGAAAGGCTGCTGGGCAACTGTAAGAGGGAAGGGCAGCAGCAGAAGAATTGAGGGGCTTGAGAAAAGCAGGTTTTGACATCCTGCAGAATGGCTTTGTGGGGACTTGGCTGGAGATCAGCACTGGCTGTGAGGTGCCTAAGAGGCAGGGAGAGAACAGTGATCTGAACCTGTTCCCATACCATCCAAAAGGCCAGTGGAGGCCGTGGCACCGCAGAAAATCTTGATACCAAACATGTGGATTCCAGCTGGGATCATAGCCACACTTGCAGTGAACTGAGCCCAAGGAGAGAGTTGGCAAGTCTAGGGCATGAGCACGCCCTCACCACTTGCCTTTTCATTCCCCATGCTAGGCCAAGCTACTCCAGCAGTTTGACTGGTCTTTTCCTGCCAGGTCCCAGTCAAAAGCATGGCTAAATGTCTTCAGCCATCAGTGAGGAAGGGCTGAATGCTTCATCTGAGCACTCTGTACCACTCTTTCCAGGCATCCTTGCTGTATCCCAGAGGTGGGGATATGAAGAAGGGGTCATTGGGACTGCCTTTGATCCCCCCTATACCCAAGGCAGTCAGTCCCGGTGTTGGCAGTGCTGCAGGGTCTCTGCACAGCTCTGTGCAGCTGGATGTCCAAGAGTCCCAGGAGATGAGGTAAGCCAAGGTGTCTGCTGCTCCACTCTGCTGTTCAGCTCCCTCTTGCCATCTTGTGAGGTTCCTTTGCACAGTCAGCTGTCTCCCATGTATTTAGGCAAACCTCTGTGTATTCACCATTTGGCCCATCTGTGATGATCCAGCTCCATGTCAAACCCCACACCATGTGTCCCAAGAGCAGAGGTGGTGGTGGTGGGGAAGAGGAGGCAGGGCTTAAAAGCACCTGAAGATGGGTCCTCTGCTGGGCTTGGTATTGATTCCCTCTGTAATGTTTGTGGTGTCATTTGGGAGCTGTATTGCATGGCTCTGGATCCTGCAGATCTTTGAATACTGTGATCCTTGACTGGCAACTTCAGCACCGGAAAACTCTGTTTGGCCAAATATTGGATGCTGGAGGGGTGTCTCCGTCTTTACGTGCTGCTTCTGTAAATGTCAGGCATAATTTCTCTGTGCCTGGGACGGCGCTGTGAAATGAGAACCCAGCTATATTTTCCGGGTATAGATGTAAAATCCTATCAATGTTTAATATTTAGGTCTGGGATTAAAACAGAGAGGGCAAGGAGGTAGAGAAGAGCTATAGTACTGTACCTGATGGGAAGATATTGGCTTGAATATATATGAGAAAATGTAGCTGTCAATGTAGCTTATCTGAAGGACAGCAATAATGAAGGAGTCACAAAAATGTCATTCCAACTGGAAAGCTTTGGTAGTGCATTGAAAGTGCAATGTGAATACCCTTGCCTAGCAGTTGAGTTGGAAAAAGGCTTTTCCTTCTTGAGACAGCCATGAGGTGGAATATCCTTCTCAGGATACTGCCGTGTTCGGACCACATGTAGCACGAGACTGGTACCAGTGAGAGCCACAAGCAGGCAAAGTCAAGCTTTGTCAGCAGAACCAAAGTAGCTGCCCTCCATGCAGACTCGTGTCTCAGCTTGGCAGCTCCTGCTGCTTGAGGGAGGCTGTAGGAGCCCCTTGGCTCCAAAAGGAAAGTCAGCAGAATTGGGGAGTTATGGTGCAAGTTGAGGAATGACTGCTGAGTTTCAGCTGGAGCTTGGCCAGCTCTGCCTGGCTGCAGCAACTGAATGCTTAAGGACAATTAATGAGCTTTGCATCTTGTTGGCTTGATGTGTTGCATTTTCTCCTTCATCAGAGGGACCAAGCAAGGAAGGATTGCTACACCTGTTCCTTCCCTTCTCTTTCTCCCTCCTCATATGTTCTTGTGTTTTCCATTTTCTCAAGGCCACGATCAAGCAGCAGCATCAGAGTGAAGAAGTCTGAACATGCAGGTAGGTACAGGGCATGTCTGTCTTAAAATTACTACTAGAACCTTGAATTAGAGGTGATATTTTGAAAGCTTTGTTAAAAATCATTCTTTTAAAAATTTCTTTAAACTCATTTGAATTCCTTGATGGGCTCAGTGGACTATCCCAGAGCCCAGTCACTGGGAGTGTGCTGCAGTGGTGTAGTGAAAATTCCTGCATTGTGAATCTTGAGTGGCAAGAGCTGGATTGGGACCTTGGGGCCCTGGAAGTGCAGTGCAGGAAAAGGAAACATTCCTGTCCATCCAGCACACGCCTTTTATCTCCATGCAGTCTTTCTCATGTCAGAATTAGCAGAGAAGAAGAAGGCATTTATCAGGAAATTAGAAATCCTCTCAATCCATCCTCCTGCCCTTGAAGGAGATAACATTTCCTTGAGGCAGATTCTGAACTGAAACCTTTGACACCTGAAAGAGAGTCATGGACTATCAAAGCCATTGCCTGGTTTTGCTCTGGGAGAAAGAGGGGAAACCTTCTGTGAGAGAAAGTCCTTTTGAATTTTCCAGTTATGGAGATGGAAACTTCCAAAGGGATGCAGCCTATGCAGGGTCTGAGTCTGTCATCCTCTGACAGCACAAGCCCAGAGCCACCTGTGGAATGTTCACCATGACAAATCTCTTGCCCCACTGCCTCTGCCTGTGTCAGTGTTGCAGGCTGAGGCTGGGGGAGGAGATGCCTTCTGCCTTGTCCCTCTGTCCCTGCCTTGCCTGATCCCTGACAAGTAGAATTGTGCCAGACAAACTGCGGTCTCTGGTGCGTCTGTGCCAGCCAATGCCTTTGAGTTGAAAGCCTCCATCAAAGCCTGTTGTTGTTGTTCCTTTGCCATTTTGGGGCACGTCACGATAGGAGAGATGAAATTTGAAGACATAATTAGCTGATGAAGAAAGCAGATGAGATTTCCAGGTCCCTTTGCTCTGGGTTATTTCTGAGAAATCCTGGGTTTTGTCCCTTTGGAATGACTCCTTAATTGGTGATATGCAGCTGGAATGCTTAATGCAGCTAGGGAGAAGTATTGCTCAGTAAGTAAGGTGATGTTTTTGCTGGATTCATTTTGGACTAGAAATGTGCAATTTCGTTAAATATTACCTGTTGTGCTTTCATAAATTGACCTGTACATTCTCTATGGATAAATAAAAGATTGATTTAAGGATGTTCTTCTTTTTATGATCTGCCGTCTTCCATTTCCATTAAGGAAAGTTTGAATTGCTTTTAACTGCCATGATGAGAAATGTTTTGATGCAGGTCTTGTTTATACTGGATTTTGGTGTGTCTGCAGGAAAGAAAGCAGGGAATAAACCCACGGGACAAGTATTTGAGCAGAAGTGGAACGTTTGAAAGCTAATTTGTTCCCTAAAGATTTGGGCTCCTTGAATACTGAGGATATGTAATGGGGAGCGCAAAGCTTCCTTTACTTGTAACATGGGGTGCCATTGTTCTTGTACCCTCACTTCCTTTGTTGTAAAGCGAAATAAAAGCAACCAAGAAAACCCAACCCAGAACCGAGTGGGACTTAGAGAAACAAAGGCCCTGAAAACTAGCATCTGAAAACAACTACTTCCTAGGTGTAATTGTCAAATACTTGTGATCACTGTGGTTTGCCAACTGTTTGGAAGGAAAGGGATCCCAAAGTACTTGATGGGCAATGAGTAATACATAAGGAAAGGAGTGGAAGCTCTCTCTCCTGGCTTGCCAGCTCCATACCATTCAGAGGAATTACAGTGATGCTAGTTTCATGGAAAAAACATCAACAACAACAAAAAACCACAAAGTGATTTTCTGATTAATTCAAAACTCCCTTGTATTCCTCATCAATTAGATGATTGTTTGTAAAGGTGGGAGTTCACCTAACTCACTTTTTCCCTCGTGAGCCTGGCTCAGCCTCCCACAGAGGTAAGGTGGGAGCTGGGCCACTCTCTGGTGGGAGGAAGGGTCTTGTGCCAGCCTGGAGAGCCTGTGCACATTGCCAGGGAGCAGTTGTGCCCTGCAGGTGCCCCCTGCCATGAGCTGTGCTGCTGCCAGTGCCCCGTGGAGCTGTAGGGCTGCTGAGCTGTGGGGTAGGGAGAGGAGCAGGAGGCTGCATGTGCAGCTGAGCCATTGCTGGGAAGCACAGGGCTCTGGGCTCCCTGCTGTCCCAGGGCAGCCCAGAGGCCAGGGAGTTCCCCTGGGAGCTTTGTGGAAGTGGCTCAGGGTGTGATCCTGTGGCCTGCCTCAGGTGGCTGCTGTCAGGTGCATGTTTCCCTGTGCAGCAAGTTTCCAGGAAAGTTTCCAGGAAATGTGTCCCATGAAACATGGAGCTTCTGATGTTTTAGGTTTACATTGCAGCCTCTGTTACATTTTGTTTTCCCACTTTGCAGGCCTGAGTGGTGACTTTATTGCCGAGAATCTTTCTGGGTCACCTCCCTCTATGCTCCTTCCCTCCAAGCCGTTGCCTCCCATCCGGAAGGGCTCTCCTTCCTGCAAGCCAATCATAATGTGCAATGGAGAGGAAGAGAAAGGGAAAGATGGCACTGGCTACAAAGATATCAGTAGAAACAGCCCGGAGCTGAGTTCAGAGGGAAAAGGGAGTGAGGTAAGGATACCAAGCTAAGTCCTGTGTGATAGATTTTCAGTTTCTGCACTGTAGTGATTCCTAGAGAGGCTGATCTGGAAGAGAGACCACGCATAGTTAAAGGAATACAGTAGGTGATAATTAAGAGGCCTTAAAAGGATACACCTTGGGCAGTACAAGAGCCTGGCCCGGGCTACACCCAGGAGGGATCCAAGATGGATCCCGCTCATGAGTTTTTACACTTTTATAACCTTTGGTCAACTTATATAGTAGGGGTTAATTGTCCAGTTACAGCTTCAGGTCACCAAGTCCCATCCTTCTGGTCCACTCCCGGCGCTTTCCCATTGTTTATGATTTTTGGGTAATGGTTGTCCTTGATTCTTAAGCTGGAAAAAGATTGCTGTGTCTAACTGCCCTGAGAAGAGAACCTACCAACACTTAATACAAAGTTCAGAGTCCCACACCAAGTCAGCACAGAATCTGAGGAAAGTGAAAGCTAAAACTTAAAGCATCAACAGGAGGGAGTCTGAGAGCTTTTCCTGTGGGCTAAGCCCATGGAGGCAGCTCAGCCAAGGAAGAGCTCAGCTGGACACTGCACTTCAGGCTGTCTTTGCAATGAGTGTGTAGTGCAGACTTCACAATCCTCAGCATGTACCAATAGCAGGAGAGGTCTTTGAATGGTTTCTGGGTTCTGTCATGGCTTTTCCTCTGTCATATGGCTGAGAAAACACCAAAAGCAAGTCAGGGCAGCAAAAGTTGCCCAACAGGGAAACCATCCTTCTGCATTTAGTAACGTAAGGGTAACTTTGAACCATGTCTAAGCCTTGGTGTTTTTTTTCTGTCAACTCTGTCTGGCTGGGAAGGAAGAAGTTGTTTACTGGAACAGGCAGTGCTACAGAGTCAGTTCCAGGTGGTCTCAGCTTTTGAGTTGTACAGCCATGGCCTTCTACGCAGTTGTCTCTGATGCTATTTCTAGATTTCGTCAGCTTCTGGGCAGCTGTGTGCTCTGGCCTGGCTTTGTCCAGAGAGAAGGGATGGGAGGTGGCCATGAGGAGAGCAGCCCCAAGCCCAGGCACACGATTGCCTTTGCAGCAGGGCCAGCACCTGCAGTTGTTTTGGGTTTGCCATGGGGTGCAGGAGGAGGCAAATGAGCAACAGCATTGGCAAACAGAATGTCCAATCAAAGGCTGATGTACTTGATTCCAGCCTTGCTGAGGAAGGGCCCAATGTATTCCTGACAGGATCTAATCCTTCCACTGCAGTTCAAACAGGTCCTGATTTGGCCCTTTAGTTGTGCCAGAAATGATGGGATACTGAGGAAGGGCGTTCATCTGTCTCCACTGCCTCCACCTCCCTTCCTGGCCATGGCATGGGGGCCCTGGAGAAATTTGGGCAGGCAGAGACCTTCCAGAGAGCAGCAGGGCAGGGAGCTCTGCTGAACTTCCTAAATGCCAGTGAGCCTGAGATGATGGAGGTGTGGGAGCTGGAGAGCACGGAGCATCGCGAGAGCTCAGCAGCTTCTGGGCTGAAAGGCTGCTGGGCAACTGTAAGAGGGAAGGGCAGCAGCAGAAGAATTGAGGGGCTTGAGAAAAGCAGGTTTTGACATCCTGCAGAATGGCTTTGTGGGGACATGGCTGGAGATCAGCACTGGCTGTGAGGTGCCTAAGAGGCAGGGAGAGAACAGTGATTTGAACCTGTTCCCATACCATCCCAAAGGCCAGTGGAGGCCGTGGCACCGCAGAACATCGTGATACCAAACATGTGGATTCCAGCTGGGATCATAGCCACACTTGCAGTGAACTGAACCCAAGGAGAGAGTTGGCAAGTCTAGGGCATGAGCACGCCCTCACCACTTGCCTTTTCATTCCCCATGCTAGGCCAAGCTACTCCAGCAGTTTGACTGGTCTTTTCCTGCCAGGTCCCAGTTAAAAGCATGGCTAAATGTCTTCAGCCATCAGTGAGGAAGGGCTGAATGCTTCATCTGAGCACTTTGTACCACTCTTTCCAGGCATCCTTGCTGTATCCCAGAGGTGGGGATATGAAGAAGGGGTCATTGGGACTGCCTTTGATCCCCCCTATACCCAAGGCAGTCAGTCCCCATGTTGGCAGTGCTGCAGGGTCTCTGCGCAGCTCTGTGCAGCTGGATGTCCAAGAGTCCCAGGAGATGAGGTAAGCCAAGGTGTCTGCTGCTCCACTCTGCTGTTCAGCTCCCTCTTGCCATCTTGTGAGGTTCCTTTGCACAGTCAGCTGTCTCCCATGTATTTAGGCAAACCTCTGTGTATTCACCATTTGGCCCATCCGTGATGATCCAGCTCCATGTCAAACCCCACACCATGTGTCCCAAGAGCAGAGGTGGTGGTGGTGGGGAAGAGGAGGCAGGGCTTAAAAGCACCTGAAGATGGGTCCTCTGCTGGGCTTGGTATTGATTCCCTCTGTAATGTTTGTGGTGTCATTTGGGAGCTGTATTGCATGGCTCTGGATCCTGCAGATCTTTGAATACTGTGATCCTTGACTGGCAACTTCAGCACCGGAAAACTCTGTTTGGCCAAATATTGGATGCTGGAGGGGTGTCTCCGTCTTTACGTGCTGCTTCTGTAAATGTCAGGCATAATTTCTCTGTGCCTGGGACGGCGCTGTGAAATGAGAACCCAGCTATATTTTCCGGGTATAGATGTAAAATCCTATCAATGTTTAATATTTAGGTCTGGGATTAAAACAGAGAGGGCAAGGAGGTACAGAAGAGTTATAGTACTGTACCTGATGGGAAGATATTGGCTTGTATATATATGAGAAAATGTAGCTGTCAATGTAGCTTATCTGAAGGACAGCAATAATGAAGGAGTCACAAAAATGTCATTCCAACTGGAAAGCTTTGGTAGTGCATTGAAAGTGCAATGTGAATACCCTTGCCTAGCAGTTGAGTTGGAAAAAGGCTTTTCCTTCTTGAGACAGCCATGAGGTGGAATATCCTTCTCAGGATACTGCCGTGTTCGGACCACATGTAGCACGAGACTGGTACCAGTGAGAGCCACAAGCAGGCAAAGTCAAGCTTTGTCAGCAGAACCAAAGTAGCTGCCCTCCATGCAGACTCGTGTCTCAGCTTGGCAGCTCCTGCTGCTTGAGGGAGGCTGTAGGAGCCCCTTGGCTCCAAAAGGAAAGTCAGCAGAATTGGGGAGTTATGGTGCAAGTTGAGGAATGACTGCTGAGTTTCAGCTGGAGCTTGGCCAGCTCTGCCTGGCTGCAGCAACTGAATGCTTAAGGACAATTAATGAGCTTTGCATCTTGTTGGCTTGATGTGTTGCATTTTCTCCTTCATCAGAGGGACCAAGCAAGGAAGGATTGCTACACCTGTTCCTTCCCTTCTCTTTCTCCCTCCTCATATGTTCTTGTGTTTTCCATTTTCTCAAGGCCACGATCAAGCAGCAGCATCAGAGAGAAGAAGTCTGAACATGCAGGTAGGTACAGGGCATGTCTGTCTTAAAATGACTATTGGAATCTAGACTCAGAGGTGACCTTTTGAACGGTTTATTAAACACCATTCTTTTCAGAATTTCTTTAAATTTGTTTCACTCCTTGATGGGCTCAGTGGACTCTCCTGGAGTGCAGTCACTGGGAGTGTGCTGTAGTGGTGCAGTGAGAATTCCTCCATTGTGAATTCTTGAGTGGGAGGAGCTGCAGTGGGACCTTGGGATCCTGGAAGTGCAGTGCAGGAAACAGAAGCATTCGTCTCCATCCTTCACATGCCTTTTATCTCCATGCAGTGTTTCTCATGTCACAATTTGTAGAAAAAAATTATGCATTTTTCTGGAAATTAGAAATATTCCCACTCATTTCTCTTGCCCAGTAAAGTGAAAAAACCTGTCCTTGGGGCAGATATTCAGCTGAAACCTTTCAGATCCATAGGAGATTGATGGTCATGACGTGATTTTGCTTTGGGGGAAATATGGAAACGTCCTGCTATAGAAATTCCTTTTGAAATTGCAATCATGGTCATGGAAACTTCCAAATGGATGCAGCCTATGCAGGGTCTGAGTCTGTCATCCTATGACAGCACAAGCCCAAAGCCACCTATGGCAAGTTCATCATGACAAATCTCTTCCCTGACTGTCTCTGCCTGTGTCAGTGTTGCAAGATGAGGCTGGGGGAGGAGATGCCTTCTGCCTTGTCCCCCTGTCCCTGCCTTGCCTGATCCCTGACAAGTAGAATTGTGCCAGACAAAATGCGGTCTCTGGTGCATCTGTGCCAGCCAATGCCTTTGAGTTGAAAGCCTCCAGCAAAGCCTGTTGTTGTTGTTCCTTTGCCATCACTGGGCACGTCACGATAGGAGAGATGAAATTTGAAGAAAGACTTTTGCTGATACAGAAAAAGGGATCAGATGCCAGGTCCATTTGCGTAGGGTTAGTTCTGCCAAATCCTGGGTAGTGCCCCTTTGGAATGACTCCTTTGTTGGTGATATGCAGCTGGAATGCTTAATGCAGCTAGGGAGAAGTATTGCTCAGTAAGTAAGGTGACACTTTTGTTGGATTTACTCTGGAGTAGAAACGAGCTATGTCATTAAACCTTACCTGCCTTTCTTTTATAACTCAGTAGAACATTCTACAGGAGAAATCAACCCAGTTTAAAGAATGTTATTCCACTCTTATTGCTTGGCTGCTACATGATTTTACCCCATGTTTAGCCACGTAAAAATGATTAGTTGCCTTATATCTAACAGCTCTGTTGAAGAGTATTTCAGAATGTCCTGCCCTCTGCTATTTCCATTTTGAAAACCTTCAGTTGTCAGTGTCAGCCATGATCAGAAATGTTTTGAGGCAGGTCATGTTTATGTTGGGCTTAGGTATCTGTGCAGGAAAGAAAGCAAGGAATAAACCGATCAAAGAGTGAAGTAGAGCAAAAGAGAAACTTCTGGATGACCACTTTATTCCCTATAACTATGGGCTTGCAGAATACTGGGGACGTGTAATTGGGAAAGCAAAGCCCTTTTTGCATGTAACATGTAGTGATCTTGATTGTGTACCACCACTTCCTTTGTTACAAAGAGGAATTAAAAAGATCCCCAGAATAAAAAACCCAGCCTAGAACTGATTGGGAGTTACAGAAACAATAACCTGAAATCTACTTTTGAAAACAATCGCTTCCTAGATAGTGTCAAATTCTAGAGACTACTGTGAGTTTCCAACTCTTTGGAAGGAAAGGAATCCTGTAGTAGTGTGGAGACAACGAGCAGCACATCAAGTCATAGAACCCATCTCTCCTGGCTTGCCAGATCCACATTGTTCAGAGAAATTCAAGTTAGTTAGACATTAGTTTCATGAAAAATAAAAAAAACAACTAATCATGTCAGTAGCTGAAGTGCTCCTTGAATTCCCCACTCTTTAGATGGGTTGATTGTAAAGGAGTGAGTTCAATTAACTCGATTCTTCTCTTGTACCTGTCTACAGCTTCTTCTGAGTCTACAACAGAAACCCAGAGAATGAAGGCAAAGAGCTCTTGGTGTGTGATAGGACCTGGGATGCCTCTGTTCCCAAGGAAACTCGCTGAGGTGTTTGGCATGCAGACCTATGTGCGGAACCCCGGCGTTGGGAATGGAGGTGTGGGCTCCCGGCCGGCTCAGGGGGCCTTGGCCCAGGAGCCCCGGCAGAGGCAGCTGAGCAGCGCTGTCCCCAGGGTCACTGCCAGGGAGGAGGACAAGGGGACGGACCAGCATGGTTCAGCTTCCCACAGAGGTAAGGTGGGAGCTGGGCCGCTCTCTGGTGGGAGGAAGGGTCTTGTGCCAGCCTGGAGAGCCTGTGCACATTGCCAGGGAGCAGTTGTGCCCTGCAGGTGCCCCCTGCCATGAGCTGTGCTGCTGCCAGTGCCCCGTGGAGCTGTAGGGCTGCTGAGCTGTGGGGCAGGGAGAGGAGCAGGAGGCTGCATGTGCAGCTGAGCCATTGCTGGGAAGCACAGGGCTCTGGGCTCCCTGCTGTCAAAGACTGAAAAAGTGTCTGAATTTTATCAGCTGTGTTGGAGAGTGTTGCAGAATGAGTTACATTGTTCTTACTTGCATTCAGAAAAATCAGCGTACTGTCAGGCTGGCCTGAAAGTGCCAGAGCCCATACAGTTTAGACAGAAAAATTCTTTGGGGAAAATGAATAATCGAGTGTCAAGAACACAATTTTCATTAGGGTACCCCTCCTGTAATCCTAAGTTTTTCTTTATTGTCCCCTGAAATATTCCAATAAAGTGAAGAAAAAGTTGATCTGAATGTATACAGGTATTAGAACCCAGGACTACTTTTAGGAACCAGAAAGAAGATGTTTACTAAAATCAGCATAAGGGCAGATAAGAATCTCTGTCAAGAGCAATCTCCATCTCTGCCCTTCTCTATCAAACACAGAGGCTCTCCAGCATCCAGGGGCTGAGGCAGCAGGTTTCAGTCTGCTGGCCCACAGAATAATGTCATGTCTCCTTCCAGGAGCCCATTCATTGGGAGAGGGTCTAGGCATATGTACCTTGCTGCTTTCCTGCACCATCTCTGTGCCCTGTTAGAGCTCTGTAATCTGGAACCTGTCTTGCCTGTTGCCAAGCATGACATTTTTGGGCAATTGAAGTGTGCCAGAGATTTACAGGAACCTTTGCTTCCAGTACCAGGCCTCCCACTGAGCCAGCTCAAGGAGATGGATCATCCCAGCAGTCCTGGTCTAACAAGTGACAGAGACCTGAGAGAGGGCTTTGGAAAGGTAAGGGATAAGAACAGGGATGAGCAGACTTCCATTCCAGTGGCTGTTTAGTGCTTGGCCCAAAATGCCTCTGAAAACCATGATCCTCCACTCTTGGGGGTTGGGGATTGTCTTGGGAATATATTTGACGGCTACTGAGCAATTGCTTGGCTGTTTCCAGAGGTGCCAAAGTCAGTGCTTTGGGGATGGTGCCAAGGACATGCCTGAGGCATTCTTTATGTGCAAAGAGCACTTTCGAGAAGTTCTGATTGGCAGAGCAAACTGCAAACCAGTGAATGTGGGCAAAGGGCACCCTCAGAAGCAGAGAAGCAAAGATGCTAACGTTGAGTATAAGCAAGGCTGCAAAATAAAACGGGACAGTTTGATGTCTCCTGGTTACCTTTCTGGCTGTATCTCACAGCCCTCTCATTCTCACATTTTCTGCTCCTTAATATCCATGTTCCTCCAAATTGTTTTCACATGACTCCCTCCTCCTTTTGGTCTCCCGGTCTCAGAGACCAAGTCGTTGAGAGTCTTTCAGAGCTGAGTCCTTCAGAAGCCAGGAAGTGACAAACAGCTGCACTTCCTGGCCATGAGTGTTAAGCATCAGCCAATTACACCTCCTTGCTGCATATTGCACATGGCTTTTATTCTCCTGCCATGGCCTGTAGGAACTGAACTGCATGCTCATTGCTCATGTGAGCTCTTCCTTTGTCTTGGAGCATTCCTATGACTAAAGTGTTCCACCTCACTGTGTGTAATTACCAAGGTGAGGATGGGAGACATTCTCCTGAAACTATTGGAATGGATATGGAGCTGGATTAATGTCTGTAGCACTGTGTGGACTCCGCTCCCGATGAGAGGTTGTGCCTGGTCTGTGTGTGTCTCTGCTTACAGTCTGTGATGTATTTCCATTGCAACTAGATCCGTGCTGCATTGTGCATGTTGGCTGAGAAGAACTTAGAACCAAAGGATGTGGAGCTTTTTGAGAAAGAGATGAAGAAAAGGAGAGCAAAGAAAACATCCTTGCAGGTGCCTCCACAGAGAGTTGAGCCCAGGGATGCAGCTGCAGCAAGTAAGTGGTGTCTACACTGCTGGTCCTTTTTGAGCTCTTCCTTACCCTCTGCACAGTGTTGCAATCAGACTGGGGGGCTGTTGCACTTGCATCTGAGTGGAAACCTGCATAGGAATGATTTCCATTTTGCAGAGAAAAACACAGAGGCATTAATTGTCTTGCCCATGGCCTCACTTAGTAACAGAGTATCAGCTTCCCACCTTCACCTCTAAAATCTTTCAGAGTAGAAAATTCAGTCTTGGAAAGTCGCCTGCCCTTCAGACTCTGTTCTGAAGAGCAGCTTCCAGGCAATGTGAATGCAGAAGAATGCTTTTCCACCAAGGTGCAACCTGGAAGAAACCAAATTCAGCACCTTCTGATGAAAAGACCAGAGATCCTTCTCGAGCCACTCCCCTCCAAGGAGCTGGCACTGTAGAGCTGTGCTGAAGCCCTGAGGCAGTGCTTCTGTTGTAGCCCCAGGAGCAAGCAGCATTCCCCAGTGAATCCCGGCTGAGGGGCTCTGGCTGCAGCGCTGTGTGCGCTGCCCCGAGGGCGGCAGCAGGGACCTTCGGGGGCAGCACTCAGCCCCAGGGCACCACCCAAGCTTATCTGCACTTTCTTTTGGGAACTTGCCCAGCCTGCCTCTGAAACAGGAAAACGAAAGCATAGCAATACTGGCTTCTCCTTGTTTCTTAGGGAAAGCATCACTGCAGTTTGGTTTGAAATTCGAAGAAGGTAGATTTAGATTAGATATTAGGTAGAATTTATTTTATAATGAAGGCAATGAAATGCTGCAAAGGTTTTTCCAGAGAAGCTGTTGTTGATTTATCTATGAAGGTGTTCAAGGCCAGTTTACATGGGGCTCTGAGGAACCTGATCCAGATGAAGATGTTCCGTTTCCCAGGGGTTGGACTAGATGGTGGTTAAAGGGGCCTTCCCACCAAAATTGTTGTAGGTTTTCCTGGGTGATTGTATGATCCTTGTCCCATACTAGCGTGCCAGTGTTCTACTTGAAGTTCTTTGGGATAACACAGAGATGTTACCCAGCTCCAGCAAATTTTCTGGCCCTTTCCATAGTGACCCTGTCCAGCACCCTCCACTTACAAGCTCCTCTTTGGTCCCTGCAGGCCTCAGCCAAGCAGCTGTCAATGGCACAGCTTCCAGTGTGCAGAGAAAACACCCTGGTAATGCCTTGAAGAAGAAGGTCTTGAGGAAACAGGACAAGATGCCCTTACTGCCCACTATGCCCATCATCCAAGAGGAAGGCAGTGTCCCATGCAACTCCTCAGGTAAGTCTGCTCCATGGCAGCTTTTTGCCATATAGTTATTTCCTTGCAGAAGGAGCACAAACTGCCTCCTGCAGGCTGTTTGCTGCCTGCAGGAAATACACAGCAGATAGTCCCTAGTGGCTCTTGTCTTTCCTTTGGGGGTAGCCTGCCTGTGCTATCATCCCAGCTAGAGTGACATAAGAAGAAGGGAGCAAGGAATAATAATTGGAATGCTCTTTTCTACTGATGCTATTTCCACGTTGAGAACTGACCAGAATTGAGCCTGGGTTGTTCCGGCTTGGCTTGGTGCTGTGGCAAAGCAGCTTCAGGAGTTTCCTCAGGGAGTTGCAGAGTGCCTCAGTCCTCAGGGCTGGGGGAAATGAGGGCGCTGGGACAAGAGAGGCCCCTGGGGGGTTCCCTCTAGGTGTAGCCATTCCCACTGGTCGTCCCTGTCTGGCAGGGAGTGGGAGCTCTGCGGCCTCAGGAACCTGCCGCTGGCTGTGCTACCTGTGGCACTTGGGAGCTGGCACTGTGTGGGCAATGGTCAGGTTTAGCCTGGAGCTGTGCCCAGCTGGGGGGGCTGGGAGAAAGCAAGGAGCCCAAGGAGGCAGACAGCAGGGAGGTGTGTGAGGCAGTGCCAGTTTGCAGCACATGGAAGCCTGGCTGGGAGCTGGGGCTGCAGGCCGCTCCATGGCGGGGTGCCTTGCCCGGGGCTGCAGCGCTCAGGGCTGACCCTCTCCTCACAGTGACCTCGCAGACGGCCACTGGTGCCGAGCGCCGACAGGAGCTGCTCCGTGAGCGTGGGCACAAGGACACAGCCTCTGCTGACCCACAGCAGTCCTTGCTCCAGGCACTCTCCTGGCTGGGCAGCGATGACTGGTAAGAAAGGCCCCGGTCACTCTGTCTCCCTCTTAGCGTTAAGGAAGCTTACAAGTGGATCTTGCCAGTGCCTCTGAGCCCCGACAGCCCAGAGGGCAAAGGACTCTGCTGAAACCACTCCAGAGCAGTGAGAGGATCAAGATTTGAGAGCAGCCTTTGCTTGGCCTCGGTCTGCAGCTGTGCTCCAGCTGCTGCCGCTCTGTGCTGCTCCCTCGCTTTGCCTGCTGCTCCATGGAGCTGCAAAGGAAGTCTTGAGGGAAGAGAGGAAGCTGTGGGATGAGATGATTTGCTGGCTGAAGGCAGCAGCAGGATGGCAGCAGTTTTGAGTGTAGAGATTTGGGTGCCTTGGGGCACTGGCCCAGTGGGACTGAGTAAGATTTCTCTCTGCTCCCAGTGCTGACAGCAATGGCAGGTGACAGGGTCTCCCTGTGACCTCCTGCATGTGAGTCCCAGAAGCAGCTGCAGGGAGTTGCTCTTTCTGAGAAATGGACTGATTTGTGCTTTCAAATCTCCAGCCTGTCTTTACTCCTGAAAGGCTCATGGCAGAAGGGAAGGAGAAAGAAATGTAACCCTCTAGGAATCTTGGACTTTTTGAATTCAACTTTTTTCTTCTCACTGCTTCATATGGGCTGGAGGTGTTTTGCCAATACTCAACATGTGTCCCACAATTAGACAGAGAGAGAAGGAGGCCCAGAGGTGATAACCCTACGAATGTTAGGTGATGCTGGTTAAATTTTTGGTGATATTGGTTGTGATGTCGGGGTTAGCATAAACTCACTGTTGGATGCTTCATTCACACAGGGGTACGGACTCCATTCACACTGGGATAAGCATGAAAAATCTGCCACAATGCATCTCTTTGTGCAGTCACATTTGCTTTGCAATTCTCTTCTGCTTCCTCTTCCCCCCTTTTTGTTTGGTGCCCTCTGAGGTACAAGAGAGCTTCTGCAGGTGTGGGGGGTCCTGGTGACTCTCAGGGGTGCCCATGGGATCGGTCAGCAGCCCTGTGCTGCAGCCCTGATGCCTCACACACCTTCCTGTAGCTCAGGGCTGCCTAGAGCAAGTGCTGAGAGACAGAGTTGTATACACCTTTTAAATAACATGTTGCTGTAGTGGGCATTGTTTTTGGTAGGGGATTCTGGGAAAAGGCAGAGTTTCAACTGTTCTTTCCCAGGCGTGGAATCTTATGGGACACCCTGCTGCTCCTTTTCTGGGGAATGTGGAGGTGGAGTGGAGTGGGTGAGACACAGGCCTAAATTGTAGAGTGGAAACTCAGCTCCAGAGTGCCAGTGCAGAGTCTCATTGCTGATCTGCCTGCTGGCACTGCCAAAGAAGGAACATGCCCCAGTAACAGCCCAATGGGATTGTGTCTCAGGGACATGCACAGGGAGGTGACAAGAAACAGGAGCATGACCCAGTCTCACAGCTTCTAGGAAACTGTGTCATAGGGACTCCATGGGCCAGACATTTCAGAAATGCTGTCTTGTAAAATAGTCAGAAATGAAGACACTGAAACCCCTCTATTTGTCTCTTGGATTTGTGTATGCTTTTGACAGCCACAACATCCTGCGGGAAGGAGCTCCACAATTTCATTAAGTACTCCTTGAAAAGCACCTCCCATTGTTTGACTGAGCTGCCAGCCTGGTAATTTCAGAGGGTGCTGCCTAGTTCTTGGGTGGAGAGAAAAATCCATCTTTTTGGTACTTGCCTTTCAGGGAGATGAAGGAGAAGGGACTGGTCAGCATCAAACTCCTGGCTGGGTCCCATTCAGAAGTCCTGCTTTCAAGGCTTCGTGACATTTGCTTGGCAGTTACCAGTGAGGTGAGAACACTCTTGTGAATTGTGCCCTGTACTTCATACACGGTGTGTAGAGTAGATATGTGCTTGTTCATCTCCATGTGTGCTCAGAGACTGCCTTCATTTCTCTTTTTAGATCTTGTATTTCTAATGTCTGTCAGGTTTCTATGGGATCTGTGTGTAGATGTAGTTGTATTCACTGGTAGGTCGGGTATCTGACACTCATCTTTGAGTGAGCTGCCATTATCATGAAATGTACAAATGCAGAAAAAATACTCTAATTATGTTATTTTCAGAGTCCTAGTCTCTGCCCGAGCTGTCATTCAACACTGCAAATTAGTCTGTAGGCCTGAGCGTGTGTTTTCTGTTTCCTGGCTGAGTGCTTCAACTGCTGGTGTTGCTTTTTTAAACAGGAGCACGTGACTCTTTTATCTTTATGACTGACGCCTTTATGGTTTGAAAACAGCCCTTACTTTAATTTGGTTCTTTGTGTTTCAAAGAAAAGAGCCTAAAGGGAAAGCAGTTGACATTAAAGAAGGCTTAAGTAGATACTTTATGAAATTTCTTATTTTTAGGCCTGTTACATGCAAGTCTGAGGCCAGATATTGGTGCCAGTGGAAGTGTCATGCTGTGCATGTGCTCTTCTGCTCTTATTGTGCTTTTATGTTCCTCTGGACACAGTGGGATGTGTTGTCATTTGCTGGGACGTCTGTCTAAGGCAACTGGTTTTCTTTCCAAGGTCATTCTTATGTTTCCCCTCATGACTTCCCCAGGTGACCAACCTCCGCTCAAAGGTGTCCTACTTGGCCATTGTCACTCTGGGAGAGCTCTTTGTGACCTTGAAGAAGGACATGGACTCTGAGGTGGATGAGGTGGCTCGGGTCCTTCTGCACATGATGTGTAATTCGCCAGAGTTTGTTGAGAAAGCAGCCAGTCACACCCTGGGGATCATGGTGGAGAATGTGACTCCTGCACCAGCAATGACTTCTCTCCTGGACAGTGGAGTCAAGTAGGTTCTTCTTTCAGTGATATTCTTTACCTTCTAGAGTACTTCTAGGTGGGGGAAGGGATGAGAGAAAGAATGGGAATGGTGGGAGGGAAGGGTCCTGTATCCTGCATCTTCTGTCAACTCAGTGACTGGATTCTCCAATCCACCTCATTTCTTTCCTCTTGTCCCATATTTCTGCCCTCCCTCAACCTATGAGTTCTCAGAATGAAAGAGCTGTAGAATATGGGAAGTTGGACGAGGCCATGAGGATGATTAAATCCAGTTCCTGGCCTTGCACAGAGCACCCCAAGAGTCACACCATGTGCCTGAGATTGTTGTCCAAATGCTTCTTGAACTCTGTCAGGCTTGGTGCTGTTGACCACTGCCCTGGGGAGCCTGTTCCAGTGTCCCAGGCACCCTGTGGGTGAAAAAGCTTTTCCTGATATGCAACCTAAACCTCTTCTGACTCATCTTCCCTCTGCTTCCTGGAGTCCTCCCAGTCTGTCAGAGTTGCCTAGATGTGGTGAATGGTGGGGAAGTGCAAGTGCCTGCAAAGGCTAAGGATAGAGCCTTGTGCTTCTGTGGGAAGAGGGACAATTGCAGTTTTCATCTGTGAGAGCTCTATGGTGTTTCACTGCAGTAAGCACAGAGGCCCTGGGAAAAAAACATGCATCCTCATGATGCCATTAACTGGAGAAATAAGGAGGGTACTTGCTGGGGTATGGAGCACCTAGGGGAGAATGTGCTGGCTGTGACACAGCCTGCACAGCAGGTGCAGCTCCTGCCAAAGGAGTCCTGTATGACTATCCTGGCCATAGAGCTCTACTTTCTAATCAAACTGGTGTTTCATGTTAGCCTTGAGATGATGAATCACTGCACATACACCTTCACAGGCCCACTACTATGGAATAGCTGATGCAAATGCTGCCTTAAGTGTTTGTGCTGAGCCTGATAATTATCAAAAGACACTCTCTAGAACTGGACAATCTGGGTAAATTGATTGCCACACTTTCCCCATCTTTGCAATAGGATAAAACATTCAGATGTACCCCTTGCCAATCCTCACAAAAGAAACAGGCTGCATTGCTGCATATTCTGCAACTTCACGGCCCACAGTGTGTTTTCTCTGCATCTGTATTTTTCCAAAGCTCTGCAGATTTGGGGATAAATGGCTGGAATGAGCCTCAGTCCTGCTGCAGCTCTGTGTAATGGGTGCCCTCTGATAGGTTAGCATGAATGGTCTTTCATTTCTAAAGAATTCATATGTAATCTAATTTTTTATCTTTCTCAGTGGAAATTGTGGCAAAGACACTGAGTATCAGGTAGTGCAGGGAGACTGAATTCCTCCGTCTTCCTTGCAGACAGTCCTTGTGTCCAATGCTAATTTGAGTTTCTCTGAGGACAGAAGCTTCTACAGGTGTCTGAAGCTGCAGGGAGAAGCCAGGCCTCCTTCCCGCAGCAGTGGCAGGGAGCACGCTCTGGCCAAGGCCTGTGCTGCTGTTGCTCCTTCTCCCTGTGCCCCAGTGTTTGCTCTCCTCTTGCCAGGAGCCGCCACGCCCAGGTGCGGAAGTGTGCGGCGCAACTGCTGCTGTCCTTGATGGAGAAAATTGGAGTCCCGAAGCTCGCAGGCACACCCAGGGCTGAGAGGCTGGCGCACGCGGCAGGGACGCTTGCTCAGGACTGCCACAAGGACACAAGGTAACCATCTTCATTTCACCTCCTCACGCAGGAAAACTGCCTTGTGTCTGTCTAGAAAGGTAAAACCACAAAAGAGTGGTAACGAAAGGCAATATTAAGTTACCTCACGGTGTGGATAAGGGCCATAGAGGCATGGAATACCCGGAGTTGTATGGGATCCATTGGGGCCATGGAGTCCAGCTGCCAGCCATGTGCAGGACATGCCAAGAGTCACTCCATGTGCCCAAGAGCATGGTCCAAACACTTCTCGAGCTCTGTCAGCCTTGGTGCTGTGACCACTGCTCTGGATTACCTGGGGAAATGACTGTAGTGGGTAAGCTGAGGTTGTCCAGCAAGAAGGAGCATTGCCAACTTCCTGTGACTTGAAGGATTCTTTCCTGAGATCAAAAGAGCTCAGATTTGGCAGTCAAACAGTTTTGTTTGATCTTAGGTGCACAACACAGAGCCAAAATGTTGCCTCATGTTCATCACTGAAAGACCCAAAGCAGATCTTTCTCGTTAACTTAAAACTTTTCTAGAAGTATTTCAGGGCTAATGTATTCAGTCTGTCTAAACCTCTTCTGCAGCTCTCTAGAATGTTGTTGTCTGTGGCTCAATGACCTCTAAATTTCTTCTGGGGGAAAACTGGTTTCCTAGTGGCAAAATCAACCCAAGCCACCCAAATCCCCTTACTTTGATGATTCAATTAATAGCTGCCAAAAATACAGGAGCAACTAGCTGCTGCTCTGCATACATATAGAATAGTCAATAGGAGGCCTGAGGTGTTTTGTGCTGGATTCTCTGCCAGTTAATGGAAGGCAAATTATTGAGCAATGGCAGCAAGGTACTTCTAATGGGATCTGACAACAAAACAGATGTGTTTCACTTGTTCCCTGGGATCCTTTGATCCCACAGAAGCACACCCGCAGTTTCAGAGTGAAATGATATTTTTCTCTCACTTTGCTGAGTAGGTAATGCCATCTCATGCAAGGATTGCAAAGGATGACATTAAGGTATCAGCCTCTTCTGTTAACAGGTTTCCTTTGTTTGTTCGATTTCCTTCCTTCCTTCCTTCCTTCCTGGAATCCTTCCTTCCTGGAATCCTTCCTTCCTTCCTGGAATCCTTCCTTCCTTCCTGGAATCCTTCCTTCCTGGAATCCTTCCTCCCTTCCTCCCTTCCTCCCTTCCTCCCTTTCTCCTTCCTTCCTTCCCTCCTTCCTTCCTTCCATAGGAATTATGGACAGGAGATGGTGAAGATGTTGATAAATCATCCAAAATGTAAAATGCTTTTGGAGCGATCCGTTCCTGCCTGTGACCTGGAAGATATTCTGAGAAGAATAAAGAAGAAAGTAAGTGCTTGGCAGGAGAAATGTCTCCTTTGTGCAAGTATAGCCACAGCTAATAGGACATCAAACATACCTAATCTGTCTTTATCTCATTCCCCTTCTGCTCAATCATTTTGCTCCTGGGAATGAGCTGTTAATCCCCAGCCTGTTCATCTGCAGACCACAAAGGAACTGATATTCTTAGGGGAAAAGTGGGGCTTTGAATATTTTGACTATTGGTCACAAAGAGGAAAGGGGAAGAGGAGAAAGTGGGTTTACATTTAAGCATAACTCCCCACCCTGCTGTCCCTGCTCTGCTCCCAGTAAAGCAATGAAGTGAGAAAAGTGCTTCTGAGGAGAACAGAGTCTTTGCAAAAGACACTGGAAGCAGTAGTGCCAAGAGAATTTCCAAAACTGCAGCAGATGTCCCAGTCAATCCTAATTGCTACAATTACCGTCTGTCTTTTGGGAATACTGCCCTGCTGTCAAGCCCTGTGGAGCTGGAAGAAGCTTGGTGAATCCAGCAGCATCCAGAGGAAAATCATTTGTCTTGGGGGGACTTTCATTGTTTTTATCTACGTTATAGAAGGGAGCGTGTCCTTTGTGCACAAACAGGGAGAGCGAGTGTTGAACCAAATCACCTTCCAACAAAATTGGCCCACCCCAAAGAGTCCTAATTTTTCTGCTTTTTCCTATAAGAACTCTTGGTGCCTAGCAGTTTCCATTATTCCCATTTATGCTCGAGACTCATGAACTGGGGAGTTTAAACTGCTGCTCACTATGGCAGCACCCATAACCTGCCTTGGGCTATTGCAAACAAAGAGTTGGCATCACTGAATCTCTGGTCTGTTTCCTTCTGTAGGTTTGCAAATATTTCCCTAAGCCTTGGTAGCAGTGATCCTGGTTCTAACTTGTGTTTTTAAGCAGACGGTTTCCTATTCTATATTCTAAATGTTGGTGGGGTTTCTCTGTGTCCTTGTAGGGGATGGAAGAGCAGAAGGGTGAACGCCCATGTGTCAAGAGCCCCGTGAAGATGAGGAGCCATGTCTCAAAGAAGCCCCAGGCCACATTTCCTTCTAGTCAACGGTACTGAGCACTTTTGTTAGATGTGACAAAGCACACAACAAGCTTGACATTTCTCTTCCTCAGGAAGATCATTCTGGAGAGATGGCCTGTGCCACTGATTTTTTCCTTAACCTACAAATTTTCTTTGATAAAAATGCCTATATCTGCATTAATAATATTTGTAGATTGTCTCCCGTAATGATTGTCTTGAAGTCCATGCTGTTTTCAGAGCCTCATGATTCTCTAGCTTGAAATCACATCATGACTAAAGCACCTCTGGATGCTTTGCTCACAATTATCTGCAGGTATTATCACCAACAAGCCATCATTTGCTTTTATTTTCCAGGGTGAAGTCGACCTCGGATGGACGCCTCCTACACCATCCAAAAGTCCAGGTCACGTTGCCTCCAGCTGTGGATGAAATGGAGATGCTCCAGAAGCTTGATGATCTCCTGGAAGCCAAGGGGTTTGAGACACGGATGGAAGGAGTGGCACTCCTCCTAGACCTGTGCAAAAACAGCCCCAAGCTCATCACCACAAACATTGTCCAAGTATGTAGGGTATCTTCACTGTTCCTTCCCTTCAGCTCCTCTCCCAAGCCTGTAGCAATGAAGTTAATTCAGTCTGTCTTGGCACTACATCCTGCCTTGTTGGGACAGGCTGGTCCCTCTTACCCAGACAAATTTAATTCAGGTCCAGCATGCAGGACAAGTTCTTTCAGTCCAGCTGTATTTGTCTGGCAGGTGCCTATTGATGTTGTTCATCACATGATGACAGAATTTTCCACTGCCCTAACCTTTGCTGTCTCCTACTCCCAGCTGGGTTCAATGAAAGGAATCCAGCCACTGAAAGCATGGCAATTCTTCTCTTGATGAAAAATGGGTTTGGATGTGGAAGAGAAGTATCAGGCTGGGTTGGTATAACCCAAATGTTTTTACAGAGATACTTCTCCAAACTCCATCCTGTCTTGCACAAACACAACTGTGGCTACTCGTTTCCATTCTTGTCTCTATTGCACTTGGTAAAGATGGTGTGTAACCTTCTCGGGTATTGAATGCTCATTTCTACATCCCCTCTCCAAACAAGGACATTTTAATCCACCTTTCCTGCTGCTTGTTCTCTTCACAGATTTTTGATCATTTTGTCCTGAGAATATCTGACACGCACAAGAGAGTGAAGCAGATGGCGCTGGACGTGCTGGCAGAAATGATAGCCATCCTGGAAGATGCCTTGAACCCCGTGATTGTCCGTTTAGTGGAAGGAATACTAAAGAGCCTGAACTCAAAGGATACCGGGGTTCATGCTGCAGCTGTGAAAGCGCTGGAAAAATCCGTTTCTCATTTTGGTAAGGCTGACATGGACTCTCCTCAACTGTGTCTCTGCCTCTCTGACACAAGAGAACACTGAGTGCCATGAGAGCTCTTGTTGCCCGTGGAACACTCCAGCTGACATCCACCAGAAGCTGTGGGGGTGCAGTCCTTAGGCACCAGTCCCCCAAGAGGCTTGAATGTGCATCAGCATTTCCCACAAGTGCCAGGAGCCCTTGGCTCTGTGCTGCTTGTCTGGAGAGGAGGTCCTGGACTACAGCTTTGCTACAATTCAGAGGCAAAGGGGATTTTGGAGTTTGCTTGGACCCCATTAGATTTCCCAAATGAACAGCTTTGCTGTTGCCATGAAGGGACACTGGCCCATCAGAGCTTCTGCAGAGCAGCCCCCTGGAAGGCTCCACATTATAGGCAGTAGCTGCCTCCGTTCCACCTTTCCCATTTGTCTTCCTTTTTCAAATGGGACACTTATGATTCACCAAGTGCATTTCCTTAAAACAAGCAGATAGAAATCCAGCTGTCAGTGATGTCTTGTTCCACATGTTGTTTTCATGGGGCAGGATGGCTGTGGCAATTACCTACACAGGCAAGGACTGCTCTAAATTCCTTTGTCACAGAGATTTATGTCAGCACTGAAAATGCTGCTCGGGAGAAATATGCCTGACAAATGGAGTGTTGAAGAGGCAGATCTTCAAGGGGAGTTTCCACTTTCTCCACCTCAGCTGCTCTGTGAACTCCTGAACTGCCTGACTCTGTGCCTTTGTGTATCCCAAGTCTGGGCTTCTTCCTGTTTGCTCTGGAGTTCAAAACCTTTTCACTGCTTACGTGTGATTGAACTCTTGAGGTCCTTGATCTGAAATGTTTAACGTAGCTCCAGGTCCAGCAGACAACTTTCCATTGACAAATGTGAACGGAGAGGTTTTCTTTGGGAATTTAACCCCCCCCTCAAGTAGGCTGGAGGGAAAGAAGTACATCAGCAGAAAATTACTTGATTTTATAAATTGGGGCTGCCCCTGCCCTTCCCCTCCCCACTCTCCTTTCTCCTAGGACCTCAGAAGAGTGAGCAGAAACGTGTGTTTCTCTTGTAGATAAAGTAGCACTGATGAAAGAGTTCAGCCACCAATGGAGTCAGCTGAGTGGCCAAGCTCTGCTGGATGTGACAGAGCGTATCACAGGTATGGCCTCTGCTAAGCCAAGAGGTCTCCCCAGGGAGCATTTCCAGGGCATTCCTGGCAATAGACAGTAGAGTAGCTGCTCCAAATCAGGAGGTGCTGAGCTTGTCCCTCCTGCCCAATGCCCATGGCAGCTGTGTTTGGCAGGTTTTCCCTGGCTGCTGCAGAGGTGTGCAGTACCTGGCACGGGGGTGGCGCTCGGCCTTGGGGCCGAGCTCTCACTGGGGCATCTCAGAGCCCACCTCCAGGAAAGGGAGGGGTTAAAAATACCCGAGCTGGCTCTTCTCTTGGGAGCTCAGGGTCATCTCTGGTCCTTTAGGGAAAATGTAGCAAGTGCTGTTTCAGGCAATCCGTTTGTTTTGTCCTCACAGAATTCTCATTTTGCTCTTGAAAAGTTTTGAGACTGAACCCTGCAGTGCCTGGGGGTCACAGCTTAGGTCAAAACTCAGCACCCAGATTAGGGGCACGGATTTGGTGCAAGGCAGCCTTTGGGGCCAGAGGGGCAGAAGCAGAGTGCTGAGGCTCCCTGCCTGTGCTGTCAAAGTGGCATTGGACTGAGCATTTCAGGGTGTGCAAACAGTGTCTTCCTGTGTCAGTGCTGTCCAAAATGCTACAAATGCAGCTGATAATTGATTCCTCAGAGGAGCTTGCTATGTCAGCAACAGCCCAGGATTGGAAAAGTGATAATCTCTCTATATAGTGGACAAGATGATTTACAGCCTTGCTTTAACGGGGTCTAAATGCACTGCTAAGTGTGCCAGCATCTTTAAATGCAAGGTTTCATAGATGTTGTGTCTTCTTCAGCAATCTCAAATGCTCAGTGTTCGGTGATTGAGAATGTCAAAAGCGCTTGAAAGGGCATTGGAATAAAGTAGATGTCTAGGAAGAGGGAATTTAGTTTTGGAGATATTTTGATCTCTTCTTCAAATAAAGGAAATAAACATAAATTAGGACTCTTTTAGGAAGAGCAGATGTTCTCTCTGAGATTTAGTGGGAACAAACAATGTTTTCTCAAGTTCCATTGTGACAAATGTCTTGAATTGGATTTTAACTGAAATTAACACCCATTTTGAAATGGATGCCATAACCCTTTTCCTGCTTGGCAGAATTGGTTTTGGGCACTTTCAGGAACTGTTTAAATATTGATGATTGCTGGTGGATTACGAGCATAGAGAAAATGAAGTCTCTTCCACCACAGAATAAGAAGTGGTTACTGCATAACATTTTGCCTGATCAGAAAATATGAATGGTGTCCAGAGCATTTCAGGTTTTGATGTCTCAGCCACATCTGCCATGCAAGGAGCCTGTTGGTTGTCAATGTTTTGTCTGTGTTTGACAAAGTGCAGTCCAGAAATTGAGCAGGGAGAAGGCTTCAGAGAGAAAGGGAGAAGACACTCGTGTTGTGGTTAAATTTCATTCATCTGTGTTGCATTTTTCTCTCTACATTCTACTATTGCAGTGCACATTGCAAGAAAAATGCCATTAACATTGGGAGGGGGAATGACATTAAAATGTGGAGATGCACAAATGCCACAGCAATGAGGTCTGGGTAATTACCTAAGACACCCTGAGGTTTGAAGCAGCTGTTTGTTGGAAGGCACAAAAGCATTGTGCCAAAGACAGCAGCTAGTCACTGATGTTTCTAAATCCAGCTGTCAAGCAGCACCCATGTCTGGTGGGCTGGAGTTTGGAAGTGTGGTCTAATAGTGCCCTTTGCTGTGTGCCACTGAGCAAAGGGAAGAGCCAGATTGGATTCTGGCACTTTGACATCAAGGGTCACAAAGATGGAATTGTCCTTTTTCTTAGAAACCTTTCAATTGAATCTCCATGGTGCATTTCCAAATCTTCAGTGTGGGTTTAGACAACTTCCTAATGGAAATGAAAGGGAAGTTGACATTTTAGTCATTCTTGATGTTGAAACAGGTTGTGAAATGATCCAGTAAAGGTACAAGTTCTGCCACAGGTGCAAGTATTTGTTTGGAGACAGTACTCCTGAGGTGTTGGTGGTTCTATTTTGGGGAGGATCAGCTGCTTTGGCCATTTCTGGATCGTTGGGCTCTGTGTGCTATTTCGCTGCTCTTAGGCAGAGAGGCTTCCAAGAAGCAAATCTCGAGGTGGATCCTTGTTTGCATTAAGGTTGTTGTTTCAGAAGCTTGTGTTTCTGTCCCGGCAGTGCTTGTGGAAGGGGTTTATGCCAGGAGCCCTGAAGTGGTACAGCGCTACGCCCTGCCCGTGCTCTGGTCCTTCCTGGAGAACAAGGCGCTGCCTGTCCGCAGCGCCAATGTGCGCACGGTGGTCACCAGGCTCGCCTCTGCCCTCTACGAGGTGATGGGCACCAAGCTGAAGAAGCGTGCTGCCAGCCAGCCCCCACATGTCCAGGAAAACCTCTCCAACATCCTGGGCTGGTGAAGGCTTGATGTTCTCCAGCAAGTTGACCAAGTGCTGAGATGGACACCTGCGGTTCTGACCTTTTAGCTGGGCCAGAAATGACAAAATACTCAGGAAGGGTGTGCATCTGCCCCTGCTCTCTCCACTGCCCTTCCTAGTCATGGCATGCTCAGGGGCCTGAAGACACTCTGGATTGAGGACAAAGTGAAGGACTAGCATGGCTCAGCCTCCCACAGAGGTAAGGTGGGAGCTGGGCCGCTCTCTGGTGGGAGGAAGGGTCTTGTGCCAGCCTGGAGAGCCTGTGCACATTGGCAGGGAGCAGTTGTGCCCTGCAGGTGCCCCCTGCCATGAGCTGTGCTGCTGCCAGTGCCCCGTGGAGCTGTAGGGCTGCTGAGCTGTGGGGCAGGGAGAGGAGCAGGAGGCTGCATGTGCAGCTGAGCCATTGCTGGGAAGCACAGGGCTCTGGGCTCCCTGCTGTCCCAGGGCAGCCCAGAGGCCAGGGAGTTCCCCTGGGAGCTCTGTGGAAGTGGCTCAGGGTGTGCCCCTGGCCTGCCTCCAGAGGGTGATGGTAGGAGAATGTTTCCCTGTGCAGCTATTTATGAATTTCCAAGAAATGTGTTCTATGAAATATGGAGCTTCAGATGCTTTAGGTTTGCATTGCAGCCTCTGTTACATTTTGTGTCTCCATTTTGCAGACCTGCCTGGCTCCTGTGTTTCCACCAAGTTTTCTCTGGACATTCATTTGTGCATTTACCCACAAAGTCCTTTCCTGCTGTCCAGAAGAGCTCTTTCCTCCAAGCCCAGGAAGAAGCTGCTGCCTATCCAAAGAGCGTTTGAAGACAAGGATTTATGCATTAGCCTGTATAGTTCCAGATGTACATATTTTCTGATAGTTATCTGTACGTTTCAATAAATATATTTTGATTCTATCTTAATAATTTTGTTGTTATATTTTTTATTGTGTATATTTTTGGTGGTATGTTTTGTTTTTTTATATTTTATAGTTTTATATTTTTTCCCATTGACATGCTAAGGATGGCCAGGTCCTTGAGACCTTGAGATGGGGAAGGGAGAGCCTCCCTGATTTTGTGAGTTTCTCTGGGAGGGTGGGGCCAGTGTGGGGAAGGAGGCCAAGGCCATGAGATTCGAAGCAGGTAAAGGAGGGTGGGGGGGCAGTTACTGGTACTCACCCCTTTTTGGCTCTGGAAGGAGGAAGGCAGCTGGAAAACCTCACCGCGCCATCCCAGTGCCAGGAGCTGCCTCTTCTGGTGTTGGACCTCACACCCCTGCCAGGATGCTGTCCTGCTTCAGTTTGCTATCTCCAAGCATCCTGTTGGAGCACCGGGACCGACACTGCTCCAAGGATTCGTGAGCAGAGTCTCTCCTCCACCCTTCCCATCTGGGACACAGCTGCCATCACCCCCAGCTCTACCGCAGCTGTGCAGGGATCCTCACACCTGCCCTGTCCACTGGCAACCTGCCAGAGCTCACTGCCAATGGCGGTGGTAACTGCACCAGGGGGGAAAAGAGCACACAACCAAAGGAACTGTGACTGGGTTCCTGTTAATTTCATAGTTATTGTTGTTTAGATTGGCCTTGTTGTATATTTAGTAGAGAACTGTTCTTCCTGTCCCCCTATCTTTCCCTGAGAACCTCTTGATTTCAAAATTATACTGACTCAGTGGGAAGGATTTTACTTTCTCCATTTCAAGGGAAGGTCCTGCTTTTTCCCTAGCACACACCTGTCCATTCAAACTAGGATACGGAGCATGAGGTGCAGGGCTGATGTGTGAAAGCATGAGGATCTCCTCCAAAGTAACTTGTTTAATTGTCCATTTTATTACTTCTCTATTTACTCCACACTACTAAGGCAAGGCAAGCTTTGCTTGCAGGCAAAACAGGCATGGGATACACTAGGGTCCCTTGCAGGATCAGCAGGGCTGGCAGTGACAAAGCAGGCAATCTGCTCCATGGTGAGCCACTACACAGCCACATCCTAATGTGGGTTTAAGTAGCATGGTATTATGGAGAACTCCTTTTCTGCATCAGATACCAAAAGAATGTCCACAGCTTCTGGTGGCAGTCAGCTGGAGCATTCCACAGGCAACACGAGCTCTCAAGGCACTCAGTGTTCTCTAGTGTCAGAGGCAGAGACACAGTTGAGGAGAGTCCATGTCAGGGGTCAGCCTTCCCAAACTGAGCAATGGATGCTTCTGCCACTAACACTGACAGGAAATAAACAAACAAAATTTCTGTGCACACCAGGGTTACGTGTGGATTAAATTATTTCTGTTTCACATCCCGGCCAGAACAACATCGTGGTCAGAATATCATTGTTCCTAGATTCTCTAACACTAAAAATATTGCTGGAGAGTTTTTGTCATTCCCATAGATTTGGTGACATCCAGACACACTTAACAATCCATTTGGGTCCAAGTTCCATATTGCAGACGATGTCTTTGGGCAGCCTGCAAGTGTCTCAGCAGAGAATGAAAAGGGATGACAATACTGACACGATTTCTCTTTGCTACTTGAAATTTAAAAGCTCCGCTCCAGCCCACACTGGCAAAATTGTCAGAAGAGGCAATTCTTCCCCACAAAATGCTTCATCTCACTCAAACAAGAAAGCCACCAGCCAACAGTCTTCTTTATGCCTCCACTGCTTTATTTGGCTATTTCTCTAATAGGAATTAGCTTCATTTATTCTTACTTGGTTTCCTGTGTTCCACGGGGCGCGCGGCGGCTCCTCCGTTGGGTTCGCGGAGGCAACGGCAGAACGGCCGCGCGCTCCGGCGGCTCCGCAGCAGCAGCAGCAGCAGCAGCAGCAGCAGCAGCAGCAGCAGCAGCAGCAGCAGCAGCAGCAGCAGCAGCAGCGCCTGTCTCGATCGGTTTTCCGCTCGAGTTCCCGCTCGCCCTCCGTGCCCTTCTCCCTCTCAGACTCCCTGTGATCCCGTTCAGTCCCGTCCTTGTTGCGCCTCTCCCAGCCCGGCTCATGCCGCGCCCCGCAAGGCGGCCGTGGGCGAGCCGGCCCCCTGCCCGCCCCTGTCGGGCACGCCGCGGTGCCGCCTCCGCGGGGCTCAGTCCGTACCGCCTGTGGCACCTTTTGAAGAGCCTGTGGACGAGCTCCTCGCTGCGCTGGTGGCGGTGGTGGAGCAGCAGCGTCTCTTGGCTCCGCCTGGCGCGGGCCCTGGCGCTGGCCCGGCCCCGACCGAGGCCCCTCCCGCGGTTCCGCCCACAGCTGGCCCGCAGCCGCCCGGCTCCCGCCCCGCCGCCGGCGCATTCCCCCGAGCGAGCCTCGCCGCCCGGCAGTTCGGCCGCCGGCCCCGAGGCGCCGGAGCCCGGGGCGGCTCGGGAAGCAGCGGCGGCCGGGGCGGGCGGGTGCCCCGGGCAGAATGCCGAGAGCGCGGTGCCGTCCGCACGGGCGGAGAAGCCTCCCCTGGAGCAGCTGTACCGGGAGGGCCCGCTGCTGGGGAGCGGCGGCTTCGGCAGCGTTTACGCCGGGACCCGGCTCGCCGACGGCGTCCCGGTAAGAGACGGGGCCGGCTCGGAGCGGGGAGGGGGGCGGCGAGCGGCGGGCGGCGAGCTGAGCCCTCCGCTCGCCTTGGCTTGCAGGTGGCCATCAAGCGAGTGTCCCGGGACCGCGTCTTGGAGTGGGCGCGGCTGGTGAGTGAGCGGGGCCAGCGGGAGCAGGCGGCGGGGCGTGGCGGGCGGGGTAAGGCCAGGCCCGGCCGGGTGGGAGCCGGGACGCTGCGATGGGAGCGAGCGTGGAGCGAGCGGGGGCCGCGCAGCGTCCCGGGCCATGGGCAATGGGAGCTGCGGTGGCGCCGGGCAGGGGGTGGCGAAGGCGAGCGCAGCATCGGCGCCGCTGACGGCATGGCGGCTCCCCCGCAGCACGACGGCGCCCTTGTGCCCCTGGAGCTGGTGCTGCTCTGGATGGCGTCGTGGCCCGGCTTCCGCGGCATCGTGCGGCTCCTGGACTGGTTCGAGCTGCCCGACGGCTTCGCGCTGGTCATGGAGCGTCCGGAGCGCTGTCAGGACCTCTGGCACCTGCTGCACGCGGGGGGGTTCCTGCCAGAGCCCGTGGCGCGGGCGCTGTTCCGGCAGGTGCTGGGGGCCGTGCGGCACTGCACCAGCCGCGGCGTCCTGCACCGCGACATCAAGGCCGAGAACGTGCTCGTTGACCTGGCCACCGGCGAGGCGAAGCTCATCGACTTTGGCTGCGGCACGATCCTGCAGGACACGTTCTACACCCAGATGGCTGGTGAGCCCAAAGCCGGGGCCCAGCCGGGCAGTGGAGCTTCTCCCCTGTGCTTCCACAGGTGGAACACACAGGGAGGGAGGGAGGGAGGGAGGGAGGGGGAATGCTGCTTCAGCCAGCTGCAGCCAAGTTGCATTTTGGCAGGAGCTGGGGCTGGCTTTTGAGGAGCTGGCTGGGAGGGAGGGAGCAATCAGCATTGGCCTGATGAGCTGTGCCCGTGTGCCATAGGAACGCGGGAGTACTACCCACTGGAGTGGATCCTCTTTGGCCGCTACCATGGCCAGCCAGCCACCATCTGGTCCCTGGGCATCCTGCTCTATCAGCTGGTGTGCAGGCACCTTCCTTTCAAAAGCAAAGAGGACATCGTCCGGGGACAGCTCTTCTTCCCGCCCCGGGTGTCTCAAGGTGGGGATGGGCCTTCAAGGCACGGGAGCAAGAACGGCTTTGGGAGAGGGCAGGTGGCACATAAGTGTCCTGCTGTTGCAGCTGGGGAGGAGGTTCATCTCCTGGGCTGAGTTGGAGGAGGCAGCACGTGTACCTCTGCTGCTCTCTTCCAGAAGAGAGGATGGATGGGAAGCTGTGCGAACAGCTCTGAGCACTCTTAGTGTGCTGTGGGCACTGTGAAATCTGGGAGAGCATGGACAGGAGCTGACCAGCAGTTTCTGGTTTCTCTCTGCAGAGTGCCAGCACCTGATCAGGTGGTGCTTATCCATGGACCCTGCAGACAGGCCATCCTTGGATGACCTTTTAGAACATTCTTGGGTGCAGAAGCCCCACCTGGCCCAGGAGACAGCAGAGATCCATCCCTCTGCACAGTAGAATCCAGGATGCCCGCAAGCAGCAGCTGCTCGTGTCTAGTGGCTCTCAAAGAATTCCCCAGAGCATTTCCCAGTGGCCCTGGCATGGAGCAGAGAGCACAGCCAAGGAGGTGCTTCCTCAGGTCCCCAGCGATTTGTGGAGGGAGCGGCTCAGGGCTCCCCATCCTATTGGAGAAATTGTGGCACAGTGCAGTGAAGTTGCCACAGAGTGGAAAAGGGGAAACATCCCCCTGCAGCTCAATGGCCTCGTGATGTCCCCGCGAGCCAAGGCACATC
Source organism: Cinclus cinclus (assembly GCF_963662255.1). Lineage (NCBI taxonomy): Eukaryota > Metazoa > Chordata > Aves > Passeriformes > Cinclidae > Cinclus > Cinclus cinclus. The sequence continues at coordinate 110,497,052 of NC_085048.1, forward strand.
TGGCGTGTTCTTCTGGAGATCAGCGCAGAGCTGGAGAACGCCGTTCTCGAGCTGGCCACTGGCAGGGCAAAGCTGATGGGCTTTGGTTGCAGCCCCTTCCTAGAGGACACGCTCTGCACCCTGACGAAATCAAGATGAGTCCCCAGGCGGTGCAGGGGTGGGGGGATGCTCGTGCCTCCAGGCATTGCAGGGCTCGGCCTGGCCACGTGCCGGAGGTTCCCCTTGGGGTGGCAGTGGACAATATTAATCTTTCTGCCAACTGCTCAGCTGCTTTTTGGTGGGGCAGGGGATGGATGTTGTGGAAGGGGAGCCGGCTCCTGGCCTCGCTGACAGCTTCTTCCTGCCAGCATGGCACAGGCTGGGGTGGGGGCATCCGGCCTGGCAAAAGCATGCATCCATGGGGATAGGGAGCAGCAGAGGGGGACGGGTTCTTTAGCCATGGCCCAGCTGCTCTGCTTTGCAGGCCCTTGAGGAAGGGGTGGGCATACAGGTGGGAAAGGTAGGGTTTTTCCCCACCACTGGAGAGATTTTAGTATCATAAAGAGTGGTCAGACCTTCCCCAGTCCCGTGAAACGGTGACAACCTTTGGTGCTTTTTCTTGTTTCCAGGTCTTGTTTTGAAATGACTTTCATGCAATTGTTCTTGTGTTTTTTCCAGAAAGATTGCAGCTTGTGTCCAGACCAGATGGAGAAGCACCGGCACCGTCCGTGGAGTGCATCCCGTGCCGGTGCTAGCCGGGGAGGGTCCACAGTGTGGATGTCCCCTGCAAAAGGATGAGGACCTTGTGTGGGATCGGCTCCTCTCCTGGCAGCAGGTCTCCAGAGGTGGGTACCCGGTTCCACAGCTCGGGTGGCAGAAGGGCTTAGGGCAAATGGCAGCAGGCACACAAGAATGTCGCTCTTGCAGCTGCTGAGGAGGTTGTTGTGCCATGCTTGAGCAGAAGAGGTTGAGCGTGTCCTGCCACGCTGCTCTCCTCTAACAAGGAGGGAATGGGCTGGGAGGTTTGGGCTCTGAGCACAGCCAGCAGCCTGGCCTGAGCACAGGCCGTGGTGAGACAGGGGGGACAGGAGCCTGCTGCCACTGACCGTGGCTTTCTGGTTTCTGTCCCCAGGCTACCAGCAGCTCATGCCATGGAAACGGCACCGCTCGACCTGCCAGTCTGGGAGGGCTGGACGGCAGCGGGTGTTCATTTGCTGCCAAAAATAAATCATTCATGTTACTAACATCATCATCATCATTGGAGCATTTCTTTCATCCTTTTTTCAAGCTTTTGGCCTCCCTTCTTCCACCGAAATCTCTTTGCCTCTTTCCTCATCCACTTGGTGGAATTGGTGGGGGGGTTTAAGTAACACAAAAAGTTCAGCAACAATTCCTGTTGCCAACCGCAGCAGTCTCTTCAAGAACCTGGAGTTGGTAGCCAGGCCCACATTTCACTTGGAAAGGGGAGTGGTTTGCAGGGACAAAGATGTCCCTCTGCTGCAAAAGCAGGGAGGAAATCAGAAGCAGCAAAATGCAATTTCAGCTCTACCCCCGCCCAAAGTTGTCTGCGTCTTTGCCCTCCACTCCAAAATAGGCAGGCAAGGTTGGACTTGAACAAGGTTCAAGTCCTTCATGGTCCCTTGGCATTAAAGGGATCAAGTAAAACTCTCGTATGCAGTAATTGGAGTACAGCTACTGTAGGGATAAAGGAAATGTTGGGAGCTGGGACATCCTTCTTGTCTCCTTTGTCTCCGCAGGTGTTGTAGCCTGGATAGCTGTTAAGATGGTTGCAGGTAAAGGAGCAGCAAGGGCCTTTGTATGGGATCCACGGAGATGTTTATTTCAGCCACTGCGTGGATAGTCCAGGGTCAGAGGCAAAGACAAAGGGGAACGTCGGGGTGAGGGTCCAGGTTGAAGCAGATGGGTGTCCTGGGCAGGGGGAGCATCAGGGAGCACTTACCAGGGGACATGGGGGTGGCACAAAGGTGGGGTTAGGGCATTGGAGCCAACAGGGAAACAGGGTGGGAGTGACCAAAAGCCTGAGAGACAGGGAGAGGGCAGGGGGCTGGCCCAGGGAACAGAACAGGGCTACATTGGCATGACAGAACAGGGCTTGCTATGAGAGAAGCCTCTCGTGTCTCCCTAACTAGGGAATGCCTTTTAGGGTCTCCACAGTGGGGTGTTTTGGGTTCAGTTTGAGTTTGGGTGGAGATACTGCTTTAGTGTAGTGGTTTTGGATTGTTAATTTGAACGTTTTTAGTTGTGAGATAGGATTAGGAGGAAGATAAAACAGGCTTAGCTTTAAATGGTACAAAGACAAACTTTATTACCAGAAACTATAGGGGAAAAAAGAAGAAGAAAAATTAGAATAAAACTTCAGACTACTCTTCTTCTTTCCACACATTTGTTTTTTTTGCATTGACAGCATACAAAGAACAACTCAGTTAGTTTACCATTTCTAAAATAGTCATTTACTTGTTTCTTTCAGAGAGGAGATTCTTCAGCCTATAGAGATTTTTCATAAGAAACCATTTTTAGGTGGTCTTGCTGTTCTAGTGTTTAGCCGTCAGGGAGGATAGAGATCTGGTTATTATGTAATATTTTTTTTCTCAACTAACATTTTAATTCATAACTAATACTGAGGACCATATCAACTTATGAGGCACACTTAAAGGATTATAATAGTTGAAACAAAAGCTTACTCCACTTTTAAAAATAGAGGGTGTTTTTCTTCTTCTTCCCTAGGGAGAAGCAGGGGTTTTTTCACTATTTAAACCTAGGGCACTTACAGCAATTTTAACATTGGTTTATTTTAACACCAACGCTTCTTCTTACATCTAGAGTTAGAATCTTTAATCCACCCCATATTTTTTTATGTGTTATAGGGAAACAAGGGTTGCTTTTCTGTAGCATAAAAAAAAGGGAAGAATTTCAGTCTATGTCTTCCTTCCCTCAGCTGAGACTTGACTCTTCTCGTACTTTGAATTTGGTGTTTTTTGTGCTGTTTTTGTACATATTATCATTTTGGTTCTCTTTTTTTTTTCCCACAGGACAGAGAATAAAGTATTTGTAAAATCATATTTTGGGCAGTGAAAAAGTTAATATTTTGCCAGGGCAGCAGAGGGTTCTGTGATTGTTTTTAGGTGGGGCGGCCGGAGCTCTTTACCATAAGGAGCCTTCTAAGGCCGCGCCGGGGCCGGGCTGGGATTGTAGGGCCCGGCCAGAAAGCGGAGATGAGTTTTTTGGTTGTAAGGTTGTTTTTTGGCGTTTGCTGTACGTAATGTTAGTGGTGGGCTGGTGGTTTTCCTTTTCCTTTTGCCAGCAGCCGAGGTTGGGGCCCTTGCCAGATCGGGGCCCAGCTGTCTCTCCCCCAGGCCGTGTGGGCGGTGAGGCAGGCCTTTTTTCCACCTTTATCTCTTACTGTTCACTTCCTCTTGCTGGAAACGGGATTGTTGGAACACTTTAGAGGAGACGGCTTATCCATAGTGTTCTGTTTTAAATTGTCTAAAACTGTGTGAGACAGATGGCTTCACATAGGAACATCCCCAGGGCTGCTGAGGGGAAGGCACCACTTTATTTGTTGTGAAGAGAAGTAATCAAAATCCGCAACCAACAAGCTGCAAGGCAGAACGGAGTGGGAATTACAGAAATAAAGGCCTTGAAAAGCAGCTTAGGAAAGCGGCTACTTCCTAGACAGTGCCAAACCCTCCGACCTGGCCTGGCCGGGCCCAGGGCTGGCTGCCCTTGGGAAGGGAAGGGAAAGGGATGGAGCTGGGGTGGGGGCTCTGTGGCCATGGAAACGAGAGAACCACGGGCCAGCGCGTCACAAAGGGGCAGCCCCGCAAGGGGCTGTGAAGGTTGTGGTTGACACGGACACAGTGGCAGGAGACACGTCTGGCTCTGCCTGTCTGTGCCGACTGCTGGCGATTGGAGTCACCCCACCTTGTTCTAGGGCTGGGGACCGAGCTCCTATCGCCGTCTGCTCCGAGACAGTTCCCAAATTCAACCCCAGGTACTTCTGCGAGACAGAAGCACGGGTTCAAAGATGGATTTTACTGGAAAAGGAAAGACCACGGAAGGAAAAGGTGAGGATAGAAAGGAGCTGAAAGGCCCGAGTCAAATGGAGACAAAATCCACCAGATTTCAGGGAAAATTGGTCCATGGTGGTCAGTTCTGGCTCTGTGTCAGAGTTGGTGGCTGTGAGCTACAGGTGATCTTGCAAGGACAGCCCTGGCATCATAACATTCTACCTTTAGTTTACTCTGCTTCCTGCTTTTTGACAGTAGCCAAATCACTCATACTGTCAGCCAGGACAGGGACTGTGGCCATGACAAATACAACGTGGTCATGTGATGCAAATTCTGCTTCTTTCTTTGCCATCAACGTTGGGTCTCACTACTGATAAATTTCCTGTTCTTCCTCTGCTTGGTGATTGGGTCCAACACTGAGGATGACAGGATAATATAAAAACCCCAGCAAGGCCTGCCTGCATGCTGAGAGGTCTCTGTAGCTTGCAGAAATAGCATTCGTCGCTGTGTGGGTCTTTCCTGGGTTTTGACAAAGCCAATCTCTAGAAGGGATCCTTATTCCCCTGTTATTATTGGATCCTTGCACCTTTCACTTCAGACTTGCTAACTCAATAGTGTTCAGAGGAATTAAACACAGGCTAGTCTAAGGAAAACAAAAACCAAACAATTGTTTTTAAAAATATCAAATATCCCTTAAGTGCCACACCCATTAGACATGTTGATGCTGGGATAGAGGTGGGCATTGACCAACGTCACTTCTTCCCTTGTGAGAGTGTCTCAGCCTCCCACAGAGGTAAGGTGGGAGCTGGGCCACTCTCTGGTGGGAGGAAGGGTCTTGTGCCAGCCTGGAGAGCCTGTGCACATTGCCAGGGAGCAGTTGTGCCCTGCAGGTGCCCCCTGCCATGAGCTGTGCTGCTGCCAGTGCCCCGTGGAGCTGTAGGGCTGCTGAGCTGTGGGGCAGGGAGAGGAGCAGGAGGCTGCATGTGCAGCTGAGCCATTGCTGGGAAGCACAGGGCTCTGGGCTCCCTGCTGTCCCAGGGCAGCCCAGAGGCCAGGGAGTTCCCCTGGGAGCTCTGTGGAAGTGGCTCAGGGTGTGCCCCTGGCCTGCCTCAAGGGGCTGATGGCAGGAGCAGGTTTCCTTTTGAAGCTATTTTCCAGGAAAGTTTCCAGGAAATGTGTCCCATGAAACATGGAGCTTCAGATGCTTTTGTTTTGCTTTGCAGCCTCTTGTTACATTTTGTGTCTCCACTTTGCAGGCTTGACTGGCTACCCTCTTGCCAAGAGGTTTTCCCTGGCAAATCCTTCTATGCTCCTTCCCTCCAAGCCATTGCCTCCCATCCAGAAGGGCTCTCCTTCAACCAAGTCAAATATGATGTCCAGAGGAGAGCGGGACAATGGGAAAAATGGCACTGGCTACAAGGAGGACAATATTAGAAACAACCGGGACCAGGATTCAGAGGGAAAAGCACATAAGGTAAGGCAAGCAAGATAAGTCCTGTGTGGCAGATTTTCAGTTTATGTCCTGTAAGCAGAGATCGGAGACCATTAACTGTGGTGTGAGCCTAAGGAAGAAGGTGAGCAAAGTAGGATCTCAGCTGGACTCTGCACTTCAGGCTGTCTTTGCAATGGGTGTGTAGTGCAGATTTCAAGTCCTCACTGTGTATCTATAGCAGGAGAGGGCTTTGAAAGGTTTCTGGGCTCTGTCATGGTTGCTCCTCTGTCTTGTAGCTGAGAAAACACCAACAAGAAGGCAGCGCTGCTAAAGTTGTCTGCTCCAGCTAAGCAATCCTCCTGCATTCAGTAACCCACGGGTATCTGTGAACCATATCTATGTCTTGGTGGTGGTTTCCATCAGCTCTGTCTGGTGGGGATGGAAAAAGGAGTTTGCTGGAACAGGCAGTCCTGCAAAGTCAGTTCCAGGTTGACACAGCGTTTGAGCTGTACAGCCATGGCCTCCTACACAGTTGTCTCTGATGCTATTTCTAGATTTCTTCAGCTTCTGGGCAGCTGTGTGCTGTGGCATGGCTTTGTCCAGAGAGAAGGGATGGGAGGTGGCCATGGGGAGAGCAGCCCCAAGCCCAGGCACACGATTGCCTTTGCAGCAGGGCCAGCACCTGCAGTTGTTCTGGGTTTGCCATGGGGTGCAGGAGGAGGCAAATGAGCAACAGCTCTGGCAAACAGAATGTCCAATCAAAGGCTGATGTACTTGATTCCAGCCTTGCTGAGGAAGGGCCCAGTGTATCCCTGACAGGATGTGGTCCTTTAACTGTAGTTTGAAGAGGACTTGATTTGGGGCTTTAGTTGTGCCAGAAAGGAAGGGACACTTAAAGAATGGTGTGCACCTGCCCCTCCTACCTCCACCCTCCTTCCTGGTCATGGCATGGGGGCCCTGGAGCAACTTGGGCAAGCAGAGACCTTCCAGAGAGCAGCAGGGCAGGGAGCTCTGCTGAACTTCCTAAATGCCAGTGAGCCTGAGATGATGGAGGTGTGGGAGCTGGAGAGCACGGAGCATCGTGAGAGCTCAGCAGCTTCTGGGCTGAAAGGCTGCTGGGCAACTGTAAGAGGGAAGGGCAGCAGCAGAAGAAATGAGGGGCTTGAGAAAAGCAGGTTCTGACATCCTGCAGAATGGCTTTGTGGGGACTTGGTTGGTGATCAGCACTGGCTGTGAGGTGCCTAAGAGACAGGGAGAGAACAGTGATCTGAACCCGTTCCCATACCATCCAAAAGGCCAGTGGAGGCAGTGGCACTGCAGAACATGCTGATGCCAACCATGTGGATTCCTGCTGGGAGTGTAGCTGCAATTGCAGACAAATGAGCAGGAAGAGAGAGGTGGCAAATTTGGGAGATGGTCTCTCCCTCACCAATTCCCTTTCCTATGCCACCCTTCCCCTTCCTAGGACAATCTGCTATATATGATATTGACTTTTCCTGTCAGGGCATGTGTAACTGTCTTGAGTCATGAATGAGGGCAAGGCTGGATGTTATATTTGAGCACTGTGTACCACTCTTTCCAGGCATCCTTGCTGTATCCCAGAGGTGGGGATATGAAGAAGGGGTCATTGGGACTGCCTTTGATCCCCCCTATACCCAAGGCAATCAGTCCCAGTGTTGGCAGTGCTGCAGGGTCTCTGCGCAGCTCTCTGCAGCTGGATGTCCATGGGTCCCAGGAGATGAGGTAAGCCAAGGTGTCTGCTGCTCCACTCTGCTGTTCAGCTCCCTCTTGCCATCTTGTGAGGTTCCTTTGCACAGTCAGCTCTCTCCCATGTACTTAGGGAAACCTCTGTGTATTCACCATTTGGCCCATCCGTGATGATCCAGCTCCATGTCAAACCCCACACCTCATGTCACAAGGGCAGAGGTGGTGGTGGTGGGGAAGAGGAGGCAGGGCTTAAAAGCATCTGAAGATGGGTCCTCTGCTGGGCTTGGTACTGATTCCCTCTGTAATGTTTGTGGTGTCATTTGGGAACTGTATTGCATGGGTCTGTCTCCTGAAGATGATAGAATACTGTGATCCTTGAGTCTCAAGTTCAGCACGCAAAAATTACGTTTTGCCAAATATTAGCTGCTGGAGCGGTGTCTGGACAGTCAGGTGCTGCCTCTGTAAACATGCTGTGGAACTTGTCTGTTTCTTGGCCTCCGGTCTGAAATGAGCTCCCAGAGAAGTTTGGGTTATAGATGTGTAAGCCAATCAATGTTTAATGCTTAGATCTTGCCTTAAAATCAAAGAGGGAAAGGTTCTAAAGAAGTTTTATAGGATGGTACCTGATGGAAAGATATTGGCTTGGATATGTTTGAGGAAATGTAGCTGTCAAGCTTATCCGAGTGATTACAATAATGAATGAGTCACAGAAATATCATTCCTATTGAAAAGCTTAGGTAGGGCTTTGAAAGTGCAATCTGAATATCCTTGGCTATCAGCTGAGTTGGATAAAGTAGTTTTCTTATTCAAAAAGCAAGGAGGTGGAATATCCTTCTCAGAACACTCCAGTGCTCTGACCACATGTAGCACGAGACTGGCACCAGCGCAAGGCATGAGCAGGCAAAGCCAAGCTTTGTCAGCAGAAGCAAAGTAGCTGCCCTCCATACAGACTCGTGTCTCAGCTTAGCAACCTTTGCTGCTTCAGAGAGGCTGTAGGAGCCCCCCAAGTTTCAAAAGGAGAGACACCACAATTGGGGAGTTATGATGCAAGTTGGAGAATGACTGCTGTGTTTCAGCTGGAGCTTGGCCAGCTCTGTCTGACTGCAGCAACTGAAAGCTTAAGGACAATTAATCAGCTTTGCATCTTGTTGGCTTGATGTCTCTTGCATTTCCTCCTTCATCAGAGTGAACAAGCTAGGAAAGATTGCCTCCTCTCATGCTACACCTCTTCCCTCCCTTCTCTTTCTCCCTCCTCATATGTGCTTTTGTTCTCCCTTTCTCAAGGCCAAGACCGAGCGGCAGCATCAAAGAGAAGTCTGAACATGCAGGTAGGTACAGGGCATGTCTGTCCTAAAATGACCATTGGCATATTGAATCAGAGGTGACATCTTGAAAACTTGGTTATGAACCATGGTTTTAAGAATTTCTTTAAATTTGTTTCAATTCCTTGATGGCCTCAGTGGACTGTCCCAGAGCCCAGTCACTGGGATTATGCTCCGGGGATGCTCTGAAAACTCCTCTAATGTGAAGTCTTAGGTGGCATAAGCTGGAGTGGTATCTTGAGGCCCTGGAAATGCATTGCAGGAAACAAAACATTCCTCTCCATTCTTTGCCTGCCTTTTATCTCCCTGAAGCCTTTCTAGTGTTGCAATTAGAACCAAAAAAAGAAAGCATTTAGCAGGAAATGAGAAATATTCCCACTCCTTCCTCCTGCCCTTGAAGGAGAAGACTTTAACTTGGGGTATATTCTGAGCTGAACCCTTTGAGATCGGAAGGAAAGTCATGGAAATTGCCTGGTTTTTCACTGGGAGAAATAGGGAACCCTCCTGTGAGAGAAAGTCCTTTTGAATTTTCCAGTTTTGGAGAAGGACAATTCCAAATGGATGCAGCATATGCAGGGTCTGAGTTTGTCATCCTCTGACAGCACAAGCCCAAAGCCACCTATGGCAGGTTCACCATGGCAAATCTCTTGCCCCACTGCCTCTGCCTATGTCAGTGTTGCAAGATGAGGCTGGGGGAGGAGATGCCTTCTGCCTTGTCCCCCTGTCCCTGCCTTGCCTGATCCCTGACAAGTAGAATTGTGCCAGACAAAATGCGGTCTCTGGTGCGTCTGTGCCAGCCAATGCCTTTGAGTTGAAAGCCTCCATCAAAGTTTGTTGTTATTCTTTTGCCATTTTGGGGCATGTCATGATAGGAGAGTTGAGATTTGAAGAAATAGTTGTGCTGATGCAGAAAAAGGGATCAGATGCCCAGGCCCCTTTGCTCTGGGTTAGTTCTGCCAAATCCTGGGCAGAGGCCCTTTGGAATGACTCCTTAATTGGTGATATGCAGCTGGAATGCTTAATGCAGCTAGGGAGAAGTATTGCTCAATAAGTAAGGTGGCATTTTTGCTGGATTTATTCTGGACTAGAAATTAGCTATAGCATTAACCCTTACCGGTTGTAGTTTTGTAATTGTCCTGACATCCTACAAGGGAAATAAAATCTTGGTATGAGGCACTTATTCTTCCCCTACTGCTTGGCTGCTACATGATTTTATCCCCTGTGAAGCCATGTAAAGAAATAGTTCTAAGAGCTGTGTTGGAGAGTATTTGAGAATGACCCGCCATTAGACAAAATCTAATTTGTCAGTATCTGCCGTGATCAGAAATTTTTTGAGACAGGTCATATCTATGTTGGGCTTGGGTGTTTCTGCAGGAAAGAAGGTAGGGAATAAAGTCCTCCAAGAGTGAAGTAGAACAAAAGTGAAACTTCTGGATGATCTCTTTATTCCCTTCAGTGAGGGGCTTGCATATTCCTGAGGACATCTAACTGGGAAAGCAAAGCTTCTTATGCATCTAACATGTGGTGCCAAAGTTTGTGTACCAGCAATTCCTTTGTTTTAAAGAGAAATAAAGAAAACACAGAAGTGTAAAACCTATAATTGAATTGAGTGGGAGTTACAGAAACAATGGCCCTGATAACAGGATTGGCAAACAATCACTTCCTAGACAGTGTCAAATTCCAGAGACCAGTGGGAGTTTCCAACTCTTTGGAAGGAAATTATTCCTGGAGTAGTGGGGAGGCAACAGGCATAGAACCCATCTCTCCTGGCTTGCCAGCTCCACATTGTTCAGAGAAATTCAAATTATGCTAGATTCATGAAAAATAAAGAAACAACAAATGTTTGCAGTCAAAAAAATAAAGTTTGAATTCGCTACCCATTAGATGAGTTGATTGTAAAGGAGAGAGTTCAATTAACTCACTTCTTTTCCTGTACTTGATCTACAGATCCTTCTGAGTCTACGACACAAAACCAGAGGATGAAGGGAAAGAGCTCTTGGTGTGTGACAGGAGCTGGGATGCCTCTGCTCCCAAGGAAAAACGATGAATTGCTCAGATTGGAGACCTGCATGCGGAAGCCCAGCGTTGGGAATGGAGGTGTGGGCTCCCGGCCGGCTCAGGGGGCCTTGGCCCAGGAGCCCCGGCAGAGGCAGCTGAGCAGCGCTGTCCCCAGGGTCACTGCCAGGGAGGAGGACAAGGGGAAGGACCAGCATGGCTCAGCCTCCCACAGAGGTAAGGTGGGAGCTGGGCCGCTCTCTGGTGGGAGGAAGGGTCTTGTGCCAGCCTGGAGAGCCTGTGCACATTGCCAGGGAGCAGTTGTGCCCTGCAGGTGCCCCCTGCCATGAGCTGTGCTGCTGCCAGTGCCCCGTGGAGCTGTGGGGCTGCTGAGCTGTGGGGCAGGGAGAGGAGCAGGAGGCTGCATGTGCAGCTGAGCCATTGCTGGGAAGCACAGGGCTCTGGGTTCCCTGGTGCCCCAAAATGTTGATCTAAAAGCATACGGGTTTAGAACCTGGGACTACTTTTAGGAACCAGAAAGAAGATGTTTACTAAAATCAGCATAAGGGCAGATAAGAATCTCTGTCAAGAGCAATCTCCATCTCTGCCCTTCTCTATCAAACACAGAGGCTCTCCAGCAACCAGGGGCTGAGGCAGCAGGTTTCAGTCTGCTGGCCCACAGAATAATGTCATGTCTCCTTCCAGGAGCCCATCCACTGGGAGAGGGTCTAGGCATATGTACCTTGCTGCTCTCATGCACCATCTCTGTGCCCTGTTAGAGCTCTGTAATGTGGAACCTGTCTTGCCTGTTGCCAAGCATGACATTTTTGGGCAATTGAAGTGTGCCAGAGATTTACAGGAACCTTTGCTTCCAGTACCAGGCCTCCCACTGAGCCAGCTCAAGGAGATGGATCATCCCACCAGTCCTGGTCTAACAAGTGACAGAGACCTGAGAGAGGGCTTTGGAAAGGTAAGGGATAAGAACAGGGATGAGCAGACTTCCATTCCAGTGGCTGTTTAGTGCTTGGCCCAAAATGCCTCTGAAAACCATGATCCTCCACTCTTGGGGGTTGGGGATTGTCTTGGGAATATATTTGACGGCTACTGAGCAATTGCTTGGCTACTTCCAGTGGTGCCAAAGTCACTGCATGGAGATGGTGCCAAGGACATGCCCGAAGCATTCTTTATATGCAAAGGCCATTTTAGAGAAATTCTGATTGGCAGAGCAAACTGTAAACCAGTGAATGTGGGCAAAGGGCACCCTCAGAAGCAGAGAAGCAAAGATGCTACGGTTGAGTATAAGCAAGGCTGCAAAATAAAAACGGGACAGTTTGATGTCTCCTGGTTACCTTTCTGGCTGTATCTCACAGCCCTCTCATTCTCACATTTTCTGCTCCTTAATATCCATGTTCCTCCAAATTGTTTTCACATGACTCCCTCCTCCTTTTGGTCTCCTGGTCTCAGAGACCAAGTCGTTGAGAGTCCTTCAGAGCTGAGTCCTTCAGAAGCCAGGAAGTGACAAACAGCTGCACTTCCTGGCCATAAGTGTTAAGCATCAGCTAATTACCCCTCCTTGCTGCATAATGCACATGGCTTTTATTCTCCTGCCCTGGCCTGTAGGAGCTGAACTGCCTGCTCATTGCTCATGTGAGCTCTTCCTTTGTCTTGGAGCATTCCTATGACTTCCATGTTTCAAGTAGGGTTTCCTGTCACAGTTGGAGCAGAGTAAGGCTGTGGCACTAAAGTGTTCCACCTCACTGTGTATAATTGCCAAGGTGAGGATGGGAGACATTCTCCTGAAACTATTGGAATGCATATGGAGCTGGATTAATGTCTGTGGCACTCTGTGGACTCTATGCTCCCGATGAGATGATGTGCCTGGTTTGTGTGTCTCTGCTTACAGTCTGTGATGTATTTCCATTGCAACTAGGTTCGTTCTTCATTGTGCAAGTTGGCTGAAAAGAAGTTAGAGCAGAAGAAAACTGAGATTTTTGAGAATGAGATGAAGAAGAGGAATGAAATTTTATCATCCTTAAAGCTGCCTCCACTGAGAGTTGAGCCCAGGGATGCAGCTGAAGCAAGTAAGTGGTGTCTACACTGCTGGTCCTTTTTGAGCTCTTCCTTACCCTCTGCACAGTGTTGCAATCAGACTGGGGGGCTGTTGCACTTGCATCTGAGTGGAAACCTGCATAGGAATGATTTCCATTTTGCAGAGAAAAACACAGAGGCATTAATTGTCTTGCCCATGGCCTCACTTAGTAACAGAGTATCAGCTTCCCACCTTCACCTCTAAAATCTTTCAGAGTAGAAAATTCAGTCTTGGAAAGTCGCCTGCCCTTCAGACTCTGTTCTGAAGAGCAGCTTCCAGGCAATGTGAATGCAGAAGAATGCTTTTCCACCAAGGTGCAACCTGGAAGAAACCAAATTCAGCACCTTCTGATGAAAAGACCAGAGATCCTTCTCGAGCCACTCCCCTCCAAGGAGCTGGCACTGTAGAGCTGTGCTGAAGCCCTGAGGCAGTGCTTCTGTTGTAGCCCCAGGAGCAAGCAGCATTCCCCAGTGAATCCCGGCTGAGGGGCTCTGGCTGCAGCGCTGTGTGCGCTGCCCCGAGGGCGGCAGCAGGGACCTTCGGGGGCAGCACTCAGCCCCAGGGCACCACCCAAGCTTATCTGCACTTTCTTTTGGGAACTTGCCCAGCCTGCCTCTGAAACAGGAAAACGAAAGCATAGCAATACTGGCTTCTCCTTGTTTCTTAGGGGAAGCATCACTGCAGTTTGATTATTAAACTGGAAGAAGGTAGATTTAGATTAGATATTAGGTAGAATTTATTTTATAATGAAGGCAATGAAATGCTGCAAGGGTTTTTCCAGAGAAGCTGTTGTTGATTTATCTATGAAGGTGTTCAAGGCCAGTTTACATGGGGCTCTGAGGAACCTGATCCAGATGAAGATGTTCCATTTCCCAGGGCTTGGACTAGATGGTGGTTAAAGGGGCCTTCCCACCAAAATTGTTGTAGGTTTTCCTGGGTGATTGTATGATCCTTGTCCCATACTAGCGTGCCAGTGTTCTACTTGAAGTTCTTTGGGATAACACAGAGATGTTACCCAGCTCCAGCAAATTTTCTGGCCCTTTCCATAGTGACCCTGTCCAGCACCCTCCACTTACAAGCTCCTCCTTATTCCCTACAGGCCTCAGCCAAGCACCTCTCAATGGCACAGCTTCCAGTGAGCAGAAAATCCATCCTGGTAATGCCTTGAAGAAGAAGGTCTTGAGGAAACAGGACAAGATGCCCTTACTGCTCACTATGCCCATCATCCAAGAGGAAGGCAGTGTCCCATGCAACTCCTCAGGTAAGTCTGCTCTGTGGCAGCTTTTTCCCATATAGTTATTTCCTTGCAAAAGGAGCACAAAGTGCCTCCTGCCTCAGCCAGCACAACTGGGCTCTTTGGTCAATAGCCTGTCCGGGAATGAGCACCAAATCCACTTTTGAGTTCCTCCAGCTTGGTTGTCTTGCCGTAGTCGGTTCTTAGAGATGCATTGGAAAGTTGAGCTGAATAAAGTAGAGGTAAAGGCCTAAGCTCGGGCTTTTGTCCATCCTGATAATCCAAACTACAGCGCTGGTGCCAGGAGACAGCTGTAAGTGCAGAGAGGAGCTGGGGGCAGTGTGCCAGGGTGTGCTCACTGTGCACCTACGAGTACCACCACCATCAGTTGACCACTCCCCATCGGGGCCCTCTGCCTGTGCTGTTGTCCGGCTCTGCAGCCAGCTTTTCTGCTATCCCAGTAAGGGTTGTCTCTGCATGGCAGTCAGTGCCTTGGTGCAGTCGTGCTGCTGCTCCCTGAAGCGATCAATGGCTCCTGGCTGCCACCATCCCATGGCCTGCAATTCCAAGAGGAAACAAGCAGTGCCTCCTGTGTCACTGCAGCCAAACACAGTGGCTGCTGGTAGGAGGTGACAGTCAGGAGGGGCTGCCTGGTGCTCCAAGGTTGCCTGTGCTATCATCCCAACTAGGGTGAGATAAAAAGAAGGGAGCAAGGAATAATAATTGGAATGCTTTTTTCAAGTGATGCTACTTCCACGTTGAGAACTGACCAGAATTGAGCCTGGGTTGTTCCGGCTTGGCTTGGTGCTGTGGCAGGGCAGCTGCAGGAGTTTCCTCAGGGAGTTGCAGAGTGCCTCAGTCCTCAGGGCTGGGGGAAATGAGGGCGCTGGGACAAGAGAGGCCCCTGGGGGGTTCCCTCTAGGTGTAGCCATTCCCACTGGTCGTCCCTGTCTGGCAGGGAGTGGGAGCTCTGCGGCCTCAGGAACCTGCCGCTGGCTGTGCTACCTGTGGCACTTGGGAGCTGGCACTGTGTGGGCAATGGTCAGGTTTAGCCTGGAGCTGTGCCCAGCTGGGGGGGCTGGGAGAAAGCAAGGAGCCCAAGGAGGCAGACAGCAGGGAGGTGTGTGAGGCAGTGCCAGTTTGCAGCACATGGAAGCCTGGCTGGGAGCTGGGGCTGCAGGCCGCTCCATGGCGGGGTGCCTTGCCCGGGGCTGCAGCGCTCAGGGCTGACCCTCTCCTCACAGTGACCTCGCAGACGGCCACTGGTGCCGAGCGCCGACAGGAGCTGCTCCGTGAGCGTGGGCACAAGGACACAGCCTCTGCTGACCCACAGCAGTCCTTGCTCCAGGCACTCTCCTGGCTGGGCAGCGATGACTGGTAAGAAAGGCCCCGGTCACTCTGTCTCCCTCTTAGCGTTAAGGAAGCTTACAAGTGGATCTTGCCAGTGCCTCTGAGCCCCGACAGCCCAGAGGGCAAAGGACTCTGCTGAAACCACTCCAGAGCAGTGAGAGGATCAAGATTTGAGAGCAGCCTTTGCTTGGCCTCGGTCTGCAGCTGTGCTCCAGCTGCTGCCGCTCTGTGCTGCTCCCTCGCTTTGCCTGCTGCTCCATGGAGCTGCAAAGGAAGTCTTGAGGGAAGAGAGGAAGCTGTGGGATGAGATGATTTGCTGGCTGAAGGCAGCAGCAGGATGGCAGCAGTTTTGAGTGTAGAGATTTGGGTGCCTTGGGGCACTGGCCCAGTGGGACTGAGTAAGATTTCTCTCTGCTCCCAGTGCTGACAGCAATGGCAGGTGACAGGGTCTCCCTGTGACCTCCTGCATGTGAGTCCCAGAAGCAGCTCCAGGGAGTCACTCTTTCTGAGAAATGGACTGATTTGTGCTTTCAAATCCCCAGCCTGTCTTTACTCCTGAAAGGCTCATGGCAGAAGGGAAGGAGAAAGCAATGAAACCCTCTAGGAATCTTGGACTTTTTGAATTCAACTTTTTTCTTCTCACTGCTTCATATGGGCTGGAGGTGTTTTGCCAATACTCAACATGTGTCCCACAATTAGACACAGAGAGAAGGAGGCCCAGAGGTGATAACCCTACGAATGTTAGGTGATGCTGGTTAAGTTTTTGGTGATATTGGTTGTGATATCGGGGTTAGCATAAACTCACTGTTGGATGCTTCATTCACACAGGGGTACGGACTCCATTCACAATGGGATAAGCATGAAAAATCTGCCACATGCATCTCTTTGTGCAGTCACATTTGCTTTGCAATTCTCTTCTGCTTCCTCTTCCCCCTTTTTGTTTGGTGCCCTTTGAGGTACAAGAGAGCTTCTGCAGGTGTGGGGGGTCCCGGTGACTCTCAGGGGTGCCCATGGGATCGGTCACCAGCCCAGTGCTGCAGCCCTGATGCCTCACACACCTTCCTGTAGCTCAGGGCTGCCTAGAGCAAGTGCTGAGAGACAGAGTTGTTTACACCTTTTAAATAACATGTTGCTGTAGTGGGCATTGTTTTTGGTAGGGGATTCTGGGAAAAGGCAGAGTTTCAACTGTTCTTTCCCAGGCGTGGAATCTTATGGGACACCCTGCTGCTCCTTTTCTGGGGAATGTGGAGGTGGAGTGGAGTGAGTGAGAAACAAGCCTGGATTGTAGCATGGAAACTGAGCTCCAGAGTGCCAGTGCAGACTTTTATTGCTGAACTGCCTGCTGGGGATGAAAAAGAAGGAAAATGCCCCAATAACTGCCCAAGGGGATTGTGTCTTAGGGACAGGTATAGGGAGGTGACAAGAAACAGGAGCATGACCCAGTCTCACAGCTTCTAGGAAACTGTGTCATAGGGACTCCATGGGCCAGACATTTCAGAAAGGCTGTCTTGTAAAAGAGCCACAAATGAAGACACTGAAACCCCTCTATTTGTCTCTTGGATTTGTGTATGCTTTTGACAGCCACAACATCCTGCAGGAAGGAGCTCCACAATTTCATTAAGTACTCCTTGAAAAGCACCTCCCATTGTTTGACTGAGCTGCCAGCCTGGTAATTTCAGAGGGTGCTGCCTAGTTCTTGGGTGGAGAGAAAAATCCATCTTTTTGGTACTTGCCTTTCAGGAAGATGAAGGAGAAGGGACTGGTCAGCATCAAACTCCTGGCTGGGTCCCATTCAGAAGTCCTGCTTTCAAGGCTTCGTGACATTTGCTTGGCAGTTACCAGTGAGGTGAGAACACTCTTGTGAATTGTGCCCTGTACTTCATACACGGTGTGTAGAGTAGCTATGTGCTTGTTCATCTCCATGTGTGCTCAGAGACTGCCTTCATTTCTCTTTTTAGATCTTGTATTTCTAATGTCTGTCAGCTTTCTATGGGATCTGTGTGTAGATGTAGTTGTATTCACTGGTAGGTCGGGTATCTGACACTCATCTTTGAGTGAGCTGCCATTATCATGAAATGTGCAAATGCAGAAAAAGATACTCTAATTATGTTATTTTCAGAGTCCTAGTCTCTGCCCGAGCTGTCATTCAACACTGCAAATTAGTCTGTAGGCCTGAGCGTGTGTTTTCTGTTTCCTGGCTGAGTGCTTCAGCTGCTGGTGTTGCTTTTTTAAACAGGAGCACGTGACTCTTTTATCTTTATGACTGACGCCTTTATGGTTTGAAAGCAGCCCTTACTTTAATTTGGTTCTTTGTGTTTCAAAGAAAAGAGCCTAAAGGGAAAGCAGTTGACATTAAAGAAGGCTTAAGTAGATACTTTATGAAATTTCTTATTTTTAGGCCTGTTACATGCAAGTCTGAGGCCAGATATTGGTGCCAGTGGAAGTGTCATGCTGTGCATGTGCTCTTCTGCTCTTATTGTGCTTTTATGTTCCTCTGGACACAGTGGGACGTGTTGTCATTTCCTGAGTCGTCTGTCTAAGGCAACTGGTTTTCTTTCCGAGGTCATTCTTATGTTTCCCCTCATGACTTCCCCAGGTGACCAACCTCCGCTCAAAGGTGTCCTACTCGGCCATTGTCACTCTGGGAGAGCTCTTTGTGACCTTGAAGAAGGACATGGACTCTGAGGTGGATGAGGTGGCTCGGGTCCTTCTGCACATGATGTGTAATTCGCCAGAGTTTGTTGAGAAAGCAGCCAGTCACACCCTGGGGATCATGGTGGAGAATGTAACTCCTGCACGAGCAATGACTGCTCTCCTGGACAGTGGAGTCAAGTAGGTTTCTTCTTTCAGTGATATTCTTCACCTTCTAGAGTACTTCTAGGTGGGGGAAGGGATGAGAGAAAGAATGGGAATGGTGGGAGGGAAGGGTCCTGTATCCTGCATCTTCTGTCAACTCAGTGACTGGATTCTCCAATCCACCTCATTTCTTTCCTCTTCTCCCTTATTTCTGCCCTCCCTCAGCCTATGAGTTCTCAGAATCACAGAACTGTAGAACATGGGAAGTTGGACGAGGCCATGAGGATGATTAAATCCAGTTCCTGGCCTTGCACAGAGCACCCCAAGAGTCACACCATGTGCCTGAGATTGTTGTCCAAATGCTTCTTGAACTCTGTCAGGCTTGGTGCTGTTGACCACTGCCCTGGGGAGCCTGTTCCAGTGTCCCAGGCACCCTGTGGGTGAAAAAGCTTTTCCTGATATGCAACCTAAACCTCTTCTGACTCATCTTCCCGCTGCTTCCTGGAGTCCTCCCAGTCTGTCAGAGTTGCCTAGATGTGGTGAATGGTGGGGAAGTGCAAGTGCCTGCAAAGGCTAAGGATAGAGCCTTGTGCTTCTGTGGGAAGAGGGACAATTGCAATTGCAGCTATGAGTGCTCTTTGATATTTCACTGCACTAAGCACAGAGGCCCTGGGAAAAAACATGCATCCTCATGATGCCATTAACTGGAGAAATAAGGAGGGTACTTGCTGGGGTATGGAGCACCTAGGGGAGAATGTGCTGGCTGTGACACAGCCTGCACAGCAGGTGCAGCTCCTGCCAAAGGAGTCCTGTATGACTGTCCTGGCCATAGAGCTCTACTTTCTAATCAAACTGGTGTTTCATGTTAGCCTTGAGATGATGAATCACTGCACATACACCTTCACAGGCCCACTACTATGGAATAGCTGATGCAAATGCTGCCTTAAGTGTTTGTGCTGAGCCTGATAATTATCAAAAGACACTCTCTAGAACTGGACAATCTGGGTAAATTGATTGCCACACTTTCCCCATCTTTGCAATAGGATAAAACATTCAGATGTACCCCTTGCCAATCCTCACAAAAGAAACAGGCTGCATTGCTGCATATTCTGCAACTTCACGGCCCACAGTGTGTTTTCTCTGCATCTGTATTTTTCCAAAGCTCTGCAGATTTGGGGATAAATGGCTGGAATGAGCCTCAGTCCTGCTGCAACTCTGTGTAATGGGTGCCCTCTGATAGGTTAGCATGAATGGTCTTTCATTTCTAAAGAATTCATATGTAATCTATTATTTTATCTTTCTCAGTGGAAATTGTGGCAAAGACACTGAGTATCAGGTAGTGCAGGGAGACTGAATTCCTCCGTCTTCCTTGCAGACAGTCCTTGTGTCCAATGCTAATTTGAGTTTCTCTGAGGACAGAAGCTTCTACAGGTGTCTGAAGCTGCAGGGAGAAGCCAGGCCTCCTTCCCGCAGCAGTGGCAGGGAGCACGCTCTGGCCAAGGCCTGTGCTGCTGTTGCTCCTTCTCCCTGTGCCCCAGTGTTTGCTCTCCTCTTGCCAGGAGCCGCCACGCCCAGGTGCGGAAGTGTGCGGCGCAACTGCTGCTGTCCTTGATGGAGAAAATTGGAGTCACGAAGCTCGCAGGCACACCCAGGGCTGAGAGGCTGGCGCACGCGGCAGGGACGCTTGCTCAGGACTGCCACAAGGACACAAGGTAACCATCTTCATTTCACCTCCTCACACAGGAAAACTGCCTTGTGTCTGTCTAGAAAGGTAAAACCACAAAAGAGTGGAAACGAAAGGAAATATTAAGTTACCTCACGGTGTGGATAAGGGCCATAGAGGCATGGAATACCTGGAGTTGTATGGGGTCCATTGGGGCCATGGAGTCCAGCTGCCAGCCATGTGCAGGACATGCCAAGAGTCACTCCATGTGCCCAAGAGCATGGTCCAAACACTTCTCGAGCTCTGTCAGCCTTGGTGCTGTGACCACTGCTCTGGATTACCTGGGGAAATGACTGTAGTGGGTAAGCTGAGGTTGTCCAGCAAGAAGGAGCATTGCCAACTTCCTGTGACTTGAAGGATTCTTTCCTGAGATCAAAAGAGCTCAGATTTGGCAGTCAAACAGTTTTGTTTGATCTTAGGTGCACAACACAGAGCCAAAAGGTTGCCTCATGTTCATCACTGAAAGACCCAAAGCAGATCTTTCTTGTTAACTTAAAACTTTTCTAGAAGTATTTCAGGGCTAATGTATTCAGTCTGTCTAAACCTCTTCTGCAGCTCTCTAGAATGTTGTTGTCTGTGGCTCAATGACCTCTAAATTTCTTCTGGAGGAAAACTGGTTTCCTAGTGGCAAAATCAACCCAAGCCACCCAAATCCACTTACTTTGATGATTCAATTAATAGCTGCCAAAAATACAGGAGCAACTAGCTGCTGCTCTGCACACATATGGAATAGTCAAGAGGAGGCCTGAGGTGTTTTGTGCTGGATTCTCTGCCAGTTAATGGAAGGCAAATTATTGAGCAATGGCAGCAAGGTACTTCTAATGGGATCTGACAACAAAACAGATGTGTTTCACTTGTTCCCTGGGATCCTTTGATCCCACAGAAGCACACCCACAGTTTCAGAGTGAAATGATATTTTTCTCTCACTTTGCTGAGTAGGTAATGCCATCTCATGCAAGGATTGCAAAGGATGACATTAAGGTATCAGCCTCTTCGGTTAACAGGTTTCCTTTGTTTGTTCGATTTCCTTCCTTCCTTCCTGGAATCCTTCCTTCCTGGAATCCTTCCTTCCTTCCTGGAATCCTTCCTGGAATCCTTCCTTCCTTCCTTCCTGGAATCCTTCCTTCCTTCCTGGAATCCTTCCTCCCTTCCTCCCTTCCTCCCTTCCTCCCTTCCACCCTTCCTCCCTTCCTCCTTTCTTCCTTCCCTCCTTCCTTCCTTCCATAGGCATTATGGACAGGAGATGGTGAAGATGTTGATAAATCATCCAAAATGTAAAATGCTTTTGGAGCGATCTATTCCTGCCTGTGACCTGGAAGATATTCTGAGAAGAATAAAGAAGAAAGTAAGTGCTTGGCAGGAGAAATGTCTCCTTTGTGCAAGTATAGCCACAGCTAATAGGACAACAAACATACCTAATCTGTCTTTATCTCATTCCCCTTCTGCTCAATCATTTTGCTCCTGGGAATGAGCTGTTAATCCCCAGCCTGTTCATCTGCAGACCACAAAGGAACTGATATTCTTAGGGGAAAAGTGGGGCTTTGAATATTTTGACTATTGGTCACAAAGAATAAAGGGGAAGAGGAGAAAGTGGGTTTACATTTAAGCATAACTCCCCACCCTGCTGTCCCTGCTCTGCTCCCAGTAAAGCAATGAAGTGAGAAAAGTGCTTCTGAGGAGAACAGAGTCTTTGCAAAAGACACTGGAAGCAGTAGTGCCAAGAGAATTTCCAAAACTGCAGCAGATGTCCCAGTCAATCCTAATTGCTACAATTACCGTCTGTCTTTTGGGAATACTGCCCTGCTGTCAAGCCCTGTGGAGCTGGAAGAAGCTTGGTGAATCCAGCAGCATCCAGAGGAAAATCATTTGTCTTGGGGGGACTTTCATTGTTTTTATCTACGTTATAGAAGGGAGCGTGTCCTTTGTGCACAAACAGGGAGAGCGAGTGTTGAACCAAATCACCTTCCAACAAAATTGGCCCACCCCAAAGAGTCCTAATTTTTCTGCTTTTTCCTATAAGAACTCTTGGTGCCTAGCAGTTTCCATTATTCCCATTTATGCTCGAGACTCATGAACTGGGGAGTTTAAACTGCTGCTCACTATGGCAGCACCCATAACCTGCCTTGGGCTATTGCAAACAAAGAGTTGGCATCACTGAATCTCTGGTCTGTTTCCTTCTGTAGGTTTGCAAATATTTCCCTAAGCCTTGGTAGCAGTGATCCTGGTTCTAACTTGTGTTTTTAAGCAGACGGTTTCCTATTCTATATTCTAAATGTTGGTGGGGTTTCTCTGTGTCCTTGTAGGGGATGGAAGAGCAGAAGGGTGAACGCCCATGTGTCAAGAGCCCCGTGAAGATGAGGAGCCATGTCTCAAAGAAGCCCCAGGCCACATTTCCTTCTAGTCAACGGTACTGAGCACTTTTGTTAGATGTGACAAAGCACACAACAAGCTTGACATTTCTCTTCCTCAGGAAGATCATTCTGGAGAGATGGCCTGTGCCACTGATTTTTTCCTTAACCTACAAATTTTCTTTGATAAAAATGCCTATATCTGCATTAATAATATTTGTAGATTGTCTCCCGTAATGATTGTCTTGAAGTCCATGCTGTTTTCAGAGCCTCATGATTCTCTAGCTTGAAATCACATCATGAGTAAAGCACCTCTGGATGTTTTGCTCACAATTATCTGCAGGTATTATCACCAACAAGCCATCATTTGCTTTTATTTTCCAGGGTGAAGTCGACCTCGGATGGACGCCTCCTACACCATCCAAAAGTCCAGGTCACGTTGCCTCCAGCTGTGGATGAAATGGAGATGCTCCAGAAGCTTTATGATCTCCTGGAAGCCAAGGGGTTTGAGACACGGATGGAAGGAGTGGCACTCCTCCTAGACCTGTGCAAAAACAGCCCCAAGCTCATCACCACAAACATTGTCCAGGTATGTAGGGTATCTTCACTGTCCCTTCCCTTCAGCTCCTCTCCCAAGCCTGTAGCAATGAAGTTAATTCAGTCTGTCTTGGCACTACATCCTGCCTAGTTGGGACAGGCTGGTCCCTCTTACCCAGACAAATTTAATTCAGGTCCAGCATGCAGGACAAGTTCTTTCAGTCCAGCTGTATTTGTCTGGCAGGTGCCTATTGATGTTGTTCATCACATGATGACAGAATTTTCCACTGCTCTAACCTTTGCTGTCTCCTACTCCCGGCTGGGTTCAATGAAAGGAATCCAGCCACTGAAAGCATGGCAATTCTTCTCTTGATGAAAAATGGGTTTGGATGGGGAAGAGAAGTATCAGGCTGGGTTGGTATAACCCAAATATTTTTACAGAGCTACTTCTCCAAACTCCATCCTGTCTTGCACAAACACAACTGTGGCTACTCGTTTCCATCCTTGTCTCTATTGCACTTGGTAAAGATGGTGTGTAACCTTCTCGGGTATTGAATGCTCATTTCTACATCCCCTCTCCAAACAAGGACATTTTAATCCACCTTTCCTGCTGCTTGTTCTCTTCACAGATTTTTGATCATTTTGTCCTGAGAATATCTGACACGCACAAGAGAGTGAAGCAGATGGCGCTGGACGTGCTGGCAGAAATGATAGCCATCCTGGAAGATGCCTTGAACCCCGTGATTGTCCGTTTAGTGGAAGGAATACTAAAGAGTCTGAACTCAAAGGATACCGGGGTTCATGCTGCAGCTGTGAAAGCGCTGGAAAAATCCGTTTCTCATTTTGGTAAGGCTGACATGGACTCTCCTCAACTGTGTCTCTGCCTCTCTGACACAAGAGAACACTGAGTGCCATGAGAGCTCTTGTTGCCCGTGGAACACTGCAGCTGACATCCACCAGAAGCTGTGGGGGTGCAGTCCTTAGGCACCAGTCCCCCAAGAGGCTTGAATGTGCATCAGCATTTCCCACAAGTGCCAGGAGCCCTTGGCTCTGTGCTGCTTGTCTGGAGAGGAGGTCCTGGACTACAGCTTTGCTACAATTCAGAGGCAAAGGGGATTTTGGAGTTTGCTTGGACCCCATTAGAGTTCCCAAATGAATAGCTTTGCTGTTGCCATGAAGGGACACTGGCCCATCATGGCTCCTGCAGAGCAGCCCCCTGGAAGGCTCCACATTATAGGCATTAGCTGCCTCCGTTCCACCTTTCCCATTTGTCTTCTTTTTTCAAATGGGACACTTATGATTCACCAAGTGCATTTCCTTAAAACAAGCAGATAGAAATCCAGCTGTCAGTGATGTCTTGTTCCACATGTTGTTTTCATGGGGCAGGATGGCTGTGGCAAATACCTACACAGGCAAGGACTGCTCTAAATTCCTTTGTCACAGAGATTTATGTCAGCACTGAAAATGCTGCTCGGGAGAAATATGCCTGACAAATGGAGTGTTGAAGAGGCAGATCTTCAAGGGGAGTTTCCACTTTCTCCACCTCAGCTGCTCTGCGAACTCCTGAACTGCCTGACTCTGTGCCTTTGTGTATCCCAAGTCTGGGCTTCTTCCTGTTTGCTCTGGAGTTCAAAACCTTTTCACTGCTTACGTGTGATTGAACTCTTGAGGTCCTTGATCTGAAATGTTTAACGTAGCTCCCGGTCCAGCAGACAACTTTGCATTGACAAATGTGAACGGAGAGGTTTTCTTTGGGAATTTAACCCCCCCTCAATAGGCTGGAGGGAAAGAAGTACATCAGCAGAAAATTACTTGATTTTATAAATTGGGGCTGCCCCTGCCCTTCCCCTCCCCACTCTCCTTTCTCCTAGGACCTCAGAAGAGTGAGCAGAAACGTGTGTTTCTCTTGTAGATAAAGTAGCACTGATGAAAGAGTTCAGCCACCAATGGAGTCAGCTGAGTGGCCAAGCTCTGCTGGATGTGACAGAGCGTATCACAGGTATGGCCTCTGCTAAGCCAAGAGGTCTCCCCAGGGAGCATTTCCAGGGCATTCCTGGCAATAGACAGTAGAGTAGCTGCTCCAAATCAGGAGGTGCTGAGCTTGTCCCTCCTGCCCAATGCCCATGGCAGCTGTGTTTGGCAGGTTTTCCCTGGCTGCTGCAGAGGTGTGCAGTACCTGGCACGGGGGTGGCGCTCGGCCTTGGGGCCGAGCTCTCACTGGGGCATCTCAGAGCCCACCTCCAGGAAAGGGAGGGGTTAAAAATACCCGAGCTGGCTCTTCTCTTGGGAGCTCAGTGTCATCTCTGGTCCTTTAGGGAAAATGTAGCAAGTGCTGTTTCAGGCAATCCGTTACTTTTGTCCTCACAGAATTCTCATTTTGCTCTTGAAAAGTTTTGAGACTGAACCCTGCAGTGCCTGGGGGTCACAGCTTAGGTCAAAACTCAGCACCCAGATTAGGGGCACGGATTTGGTGCAAGGCAGCCTTTGGGGCCAGAGGGGCAGAAGCAGAGTGCTGAGGCTCCCTGCCTGTGCTGTCAAAGTGGCATTGGACTGAGCATTTCAGGGTGTGCAAACAGTGTCTTCCTGTGTCAGTGCTGTCCAAAATGCTACAAATGCAGCTGATAATTGATTCCTCAGAGGAGCTTGCTATGTCAGCAACAGCCCAGGAATGGAAAAGTGATAATCTCTCTATATAGTGGACAAGATGATTTACAGCCTTGCTTTAACGGGGTCTAAATGCACTGCTAAGTGTGCCAGCATCTTTAAATGCAAGGTTTCATAGATGTTGTGTCTTCTTCAGCAATCTCAAATGCTCAGTGTTCGGTGATTGAGAATGTCAAAAGCGCTTGAAAGGGCATTGGAATAAAGTAGATGTCTAGGAAGAGGGAATTTAGTTTTGGAGATATTTTGATCTCTTCTTCAAATAAAGGAAACAAACATAAATTAGGACTCTTTTAGGAAGAGCAGATGTTCTCTCTGAGATTTAGTGGGAACAAACAATGTTTTCTCAAGTTCCATTGTGACCAATGTCTTGAATTGGATTTTAACTGAAATTAACATCCATTTTGAAATGGATGCCATAACCCTTTTCCTGCTTGGCAGAATTGGTTTTGGGCACTTTCAGGAAGTGTTTAAATGTTGATGATTGCTGGTGGATTGCGAGCATAGAGAAAATGAAGTCTCTTCCACCACAGAATAAGAAGTGGTTACTGCATAACATTTTGCCTGATCAGAAAATAAGAATGGTGTCCAGAGCATTTCAGGTTTTGATGTCTCAGCCACATCTGCCATGCAAGGAGCCTGTTGGTTGTCAATGTTTTGTCTGTGTTTGACAAAGTTCAGTCCAGAAATTGAGCAGGGAGAAGGCTTCAGAGAGAAAGGGAGAAGACACTCGTGTTGTGGTTAAATTTCATTCATCTGTGTTGCATTTTTCTCTCTACATTCTACTATTGCAGTGCACATTGCAAGAAAAATGCCATTAACATTGGGAGGGGGAATGACATTAAAATGTGGAGATGCACAAATGCCACAGCAATGAGGTCTGGGTAATTACCTAAGACACCCTGAGGTTTGAAGCAGCTGTTTGTTGGAAGGCACAAAAGCATTGTGCCAAAGACAGCAGCTAGTCACTGATGTTTCTAAATCCAGCTGTCAAGCAGCACCCATGTCTGGTGGGCTGGAGTTTGGAAGTGTGGTCTAATAGTGCCCTTTGCTGTGTGCCACTGAACAAAGGGAAGAGCCAGATTGGATTCTGGCACTTTGACATCAAGGGTCACAAAGATGGAATTGTCCTTTTTTCTTAGAAACCTTTCAATTGAATCTCCATGGTGCATTTCCAAATCTTCAGTGTGGGTTTAGACAACTTCCTAATGGAAATGAAAGGGAAGTTGACATTTTAGTCATTCTTGATGTTGAAACAGGTTGTGAAATGATCCAGTAAAGGTACAAGTTCTGCCACAGGTGCAAGTATTTGTTTGGAGACAGTACTCCTGAGGTGTTGGTGGTTCTATTTTGGGGAGGATCAGCTGCTTTGGCCATTTCTGGATCGTTGGGCTCTGTGTGCTATTTCGCTGCTCTTAGCCAGAGAGGCTTCCAAGAAGCAAATCTCGAGGTGGATCCTTGTTTGCATTAAGGTTGTTGTTTCAGAAGCTTGTGTCTCTGTCCCGGCAGTGCTTGTGGAAGGGGTTTATGCCAGGAGCCCTGAAGTGGTCCAGCGCTACGCCCTGCCCGTGCTCTGGTCCTTCCTGGAGAACAAGGCGCTGCCTGTCCGCAGCGCCAATGTGCGCACGGTGGTCACCAGGCTCGCCTCTGCCCTCTACGAGGTGATGGGCACCAAGCTGAAGAAGCGTGCTGCCAGCCAGCCCCCACATGTCCAGGAAAACCTCTCCAACATCCTGGGCTGGTGAAGGCTTGATGTTCTCCAGCAAGTTGACCAAGTGCTGAGATGGACACCTGCGGTTCTGACCTTTTAGCTGGGCCAGAAATGACAAAATACTCAGGAAGGGTGTGCATCTGCCCCTGCTCTCTCCACTGCCCTTCCTAGTCATGGCATGCTCAGGGGCCTGAAGACACTCTGGATTGAGGACAAAGTGAAGGACTAGCATGGCTCAGCCTCCCACAGAGGTAAGGTGGGAGCTGGGCCGCTCTCTGGCGGGAGGAAGGGTCTTGTGCCAGCCTGGAGAGCCTGTGCACATTGCCAGGGAGCAGTTGTGCCCTGCAGGTGCCCCCTGCCATGAGCTGTGCTGCTGCCAGTGCCCCGTGGAGCTGTAGGGCTGCTGAGCTGTGGGGCAGGGAGAGGAGCAGGAGGCTGCATGTGCAGCTGAGCCATTGCTGGGAAGCACAGGGCTCTGGGCTCCCTGCTGTCCCAGGGCAGCCCAGAGGCCAGGGAGTTCCCCTGGGAGCTCTGTGGAAGTGGCTCAGGGTGTGCCCCTGGCCTGCCTCCAGAGGGTGATGGTAGGAGAATGTTTCCCTGTGCAGCTATTTATGAATTTCCAAGAAATGTGTTCTATGAAATATGGAGCTTCAGATGCTTTAGGTTTGCATTGCAGCCTCTGTTACATTTTGTGTCTCCATTTTGCAGACCTGCCTGGCTCCTGTGTTTCCACCAAGTTTTCTCTGGACATTCTTTTGTGCATTTACCCACAAAGTCCTTTCCTGCTGTCCAGAAGAGCTCTTTCCTCCAAGCCCAGGAAGAAGCTGCTGCCTATCCAAAGAGCGTTTGAAGACATGGATTTATGCATTAGCCTGTATAGTTCCAGATGTACATATGTTCTGATAGTTATCTGTAGGTTTCAATAAATATATTTTGATTCTATCTTAATAATTTTGTTGTTATATTTTTTATTGTGTATATTTTTGGTGGTATGTTTTGTTTTTTTATATTTTATAGTTTTATATTTTTTCCCATTGACATGCTAAGGATGGCCAGGTCCTTGAGACCTTGAGATGGGGAAGGGAGAGCTTCCCTGATTTTGTGAGTTTCTCTGGGAGGGAGGGGCCAGTGGGGGGAAGGAGGCCAAGGCCACGAGATTCGAAGCAGGTAAAGGAGGGTGGGGGGGCAGTTACTGGTACTCACCCCTTTTTGGCTCTGGAAGGAGGAAGGCAGCTGGAAAACCTCACCGCGCCATCCCAGTGCCAGGAGCTGCCTCTTCTGGTGTTGGACCTCACACCCCTGCCAGGATGCTGTCCTGCTTCAGTTTGCTATCTCCAAGCATCCTGTTGGAGCACCGGGACCGACACTGCTCCAAGGATTCGTGAGCAGAGTCTCTCCTCCACCCTTCCCATCTGGGACACAGCTGCCATCACCCCCAGCTCTCCTGCAGCTGTGCAGGGATCCACACACCTGCCCTGTCCACTGGGAACCTGCCAGAGCTCACTGCCAATGGCGATGGTAACTGCACCAGGGGGGAAAAGAGCACACAACCAAAGGAACTGTGACTGGGTTCCTGTTAATTTCATAGTTATTGTTGTTTAGATTGGCCTTGTTGTATATTTAGTAGAGAACTGTTCTTCCTGTCCCCCTATCTTTCCCTGAGAACCTCTTGATTTCAAAATTATACTGACTCAGTGGGAAGGATTTTACTTTCTCCATTTCAAGGGAAGGTCCTGCTTTTTCCCTAGCACACACCTGTCCATTCAAACTAGGATACGGAGCATGAGGTGCAGGGCTGATGTGTGAAAGCATGAGGATCTCCTCCAAAGTAACTTGTTTAATTGTCCATTTTATTACTTCTCTATTTACTCCACACTACTAAGGCAAGGCAAGCTTTGCTTGCAGGCAAAACAGGCATGGGATACACTAGGGTCCCTTGCAGGATCAGCAGGGCTGGCAGTGACAAAGCAGGCAATCTGCTCCATGGTGAGCCACTACACAGCCACATCCTAATGTGGGTTTAAGTAGCATGGTATTATGGAGAACTCCTTTTCTGCATCAGATACCAAAAGAATGTCCACAGCTTCTGGTGGCAGTCAGCTGGAGCATTCCACAGGCAACACGAGCTCTCAAGGCACTCAGTGTTCTCTAGTGTCAGAGGCAGAGACACAGTTGAGGAGAGTCCATGTCAGGGGTCAGCCTTCCCAAACTGAGCAATGGATGCTTCTGCCACTAACACTGACAGGAAATAAACAAACAAAATTTCTGTGCACACCAGGGCTACGTGTGGATTAAATTATTTCTGTTTCACATCCCGGCCAGAACAACATCGTGGTCAGAATATCATTGTTCCTAGATTCTCTAACACTAAAAATATTGCTGGAGAGTTTTTGTCATTCCCATAGATTTGGTGACATCCAGACACACTTAACAATCCATTTGGGTCCAAGTTCCATATTGCAGACGATGTCTTTGGGCAGCCTGCAAGTGTCTCAGCAGAGAATGAAAAGGGATGACAATACTGACACGATTTCTCTTTGCTACTTGAAATTTAAAAGCTCCGCTCCAGCCCACACTGGCAAAATTGTCAGAAGAGGCAATTCTTCCCCACAAAATGGTTCATCTCACTCAAACAAGAAAGCCACAAGCCAACAGTCTTCTTTACGCCTCCACTGCTTTATTTGGCTATTTCTCTAATAGGAATTAGCTTCATTTATTCTTACTTTGCTTCCTGTGTTCCACGGGGCGCGCGGCGGCTCCTCCGTTGGGTTCGCGGAGGCAACGGCAGAACGGCCGCGCGCTCCGGCGGCTCCGCAGCAGCAGCAGCAGCAGCAGCAGCAGCAGCAGCAGCAGCAGCAGCGCCTCTCTCGATCGGTTTTTCGATCGGTTTTCCGCTCGAGTTCCCGCTCGCCCTCCGTGCCCTTCTCCCTCTCAGACTCCCTGTGATCCCGTTCAGTCCCGTCCTTGTTGCGCCTCTCCCAGCCCGGCTCATGCCGCGCCCCGCAAGGCGGCCATGGGCGAGCCGGCCCCCTGCCCGCCCCTGTCGGGCACGCCGCGGTGCCGCCTCCGCGGGGCTCAGTCCCTACCGCCTGTGGCACCTTTTGAAGAGCCTGTGGACGAGCTCCTCGCTGCACTGGTGGCGGTGGTGGAGCAGCAGCGTCTCTTGGCTCCGCCTGGCGCTGGCCCGGCCCCGACCGAGGCCCCTCCCGCGGTTCCGCCCACAGCTGGCCCGCAGCCGCCCGGCTCCCGCCCCGCCGCCGGCGCATTCCCCCGAGCGAGCCTCGCCGCCCGGCAGTTCGGCCGCCGGCCCCGAGGCGCCGGAGCCCGGGGCGGCTCGGGAAGCAGCGGCGGCCGGGGCGGGCGGGTGCCCCGGGCAGAATGACGAGAGCGCGGTGCCGTCCGCACGGGCGGAGAAGCCTCCCCTGGAGCAGCTGTACCGGGAGGGCCCGCTGCTGGGGAGCGGCGGCTTCGGCAGCGTTTACGCCGGGACCCGGCTCGCCGACGGCGTCCCGGTAAGAGATGGGGCCGGCTCGGAGCGGGGAGGGGGGCGGCGAGCGGCGGGCGGCGGGCGGCGAGCTGAGCCCTCCGCTCGCCTTGGCTTGCAGGTGGCCATCAAGCGAGTGTCCCGGGACCGCGTCTTGGAGTGGGCGCGGCTGGTGAGTGAGCGGGGCCAGCGGGAGCAGGCGGCGGGGCGTGGCGGGCGGGGTAAGGCCAGGCCCGGCCGGGTGGGAGCCGGGACGCTGCGATGGGAGCGAGCGTGGAGCGAGCGGGGGCCGCGCAGCGTCCCGGGCCATGGGCAATGGGAGCTGCGGTGGCGCCGGGCGGGGGGTGGCGAAGGCGAGCGCAGCATCGGCGCCGCTGACGGCATGGCGGCTCCCCCGCAGCGCGACGGCGCCCTTGTGCCCCTGGAGCTGGTGCTGCTCTGGATGGCGTCGTGGCCCGGCTTCCGCGGCATCGTGCGGCTCCTGGACTGGTTCGAGCTGCCCGACGGCTTCGCGCTGGTCATGGAGCGTCCGGAGCGCTGTCAGGACCTCTGGCACCTGCTGCACGCGGGGGGGTTCCTGCCAGAGCCCGTGGCGCGGGCGCTGTTCCGGCAGGTGCTGGGGGCCGTGCGGCACTGCACCAGCCGCGGGGTCCTGCACCGCGACATCAAGGCCGAGAACGTGCTCGTTGACCTGGCCACCGGCGAGGCGAAGCTCATCGACTTTGGCTGCGGCACGATCCTGCAGGACACCTTCTACACCCAGATGGCCGGTGAGCCCAAAGCCGGGGCCCAGCCGGGCAGTGGAGCTTCTCCCCTGTGCTTCCCCAGGTGGAACACACAGGGAGGGAGGGAGGGGGAATGCTGCTTCAGCCGGCTGCAGCCAAGTTGCATTTTGGCAGGAGCTGGGGCTGGCTTTTGAGGAGCTGGCTGGGAGGGAGGGAGCAATCAGCATTGGCCTGATGAGCTGTGCCCGTGTGCCATAGGAACGCGGGAGTACTACCCACTGGAGTGGATCCTCTTTGGCCGCTACCATGGCCAGCCAGCCACCATCTGGTCCCTGGGCATCCTGCTCTATCAGCTGGTGTGCAGGCACCTTCCTTTCAAAAGCAGAGAGGACATCGTCCGGGGACAGCTCTTCTTCCCGCCCCGGGTGTCTCAAGGTGGGGATGAGCCTTCAAGGCACGGGAGCAAGAACGGCTTTGGGAGAGGGCAGGTGGCACATAAGTGTCCTGCTGTTGCAGCTGGGGAGGAGGTTCATCTCCTGGGCTGAGCTGGAGGAAGCGGCACGTGTGCTTCTGCTGCTCTCTTCCAGAAGAGAGGATGGATGGGAAGCTGTGCGAACAGCTCTGAGCACTCTTTAGTGTGCTGTGGGCACTGTGAAATCTGGGAGAGCATGGACAGGAGCTGACCAGCAGTTTCTGGTTTCTCTCTGCAGAGTGCCAGCACCTGATCAGGTGGTGCTTATCCATGGACCCTGCAGACAGGCCATCCTTGGATGACCTTTTAGAACATTCTTGGGTGCAGAAGCCCCACCTGGCCCAGGAGACAGCAGAGATCCATCCCTCTGCACAGTAGAATCCAGGATGCCCGCAAGCAGCAGCTGCTCGTGTCTCGTGGCTCTCAAAGAATTCCCCAGAGCATTTCCCAGTGGCCCTGGCATGGAGCAGAGAGCACAGCCAAGGAGGTGCTTCCTCAGGTCCCCGGCGATTTGTGGAGGGAGCGGCTCAGGGCTCCCCATCCTATTGGAGAAATTGTGGCACAGTGCAGTGAAGTTGCCACAGAGTGGAAAAGGGGAAACATCCCCCTGCAGCTCAATGGCCTCGTGATGTCCCCGCGAGCCAAGGCACATCTGGCGTGTTCTTCTGGAGATCAGCGCAGAGCTGGAGAACGCCGTCCTCGAGCTGGCCACTGGCAGGGCAAAGCTGATGGGCTTTGGTTGCAGCCCCTTCCTAGAGGACACGCTCTGCACCCCAACGAAATCAAGATGAGTCCCCAGGCAGCGCAGGGGTGGGGGGATGCTCGTGCCTCCAGGCATGGCAGGGCTCAGCCTGGCCACGTGCCGGAGGTTCCCCGTGGGGTGGCAGTGGACAATATTAATCTTTCTGCCAACTGCTCAGCTGCTTTTTGGTGGGGCAGGAAATGGATGTTGTGGAAGGGGAGCCGGCTCCTGGCCTCGCTGACAGCTTCTTCCTGCCAGCATGGCACAGGCTGGGGTGGGGGCATCCGGCCTGACATAAGCGTCCATCCGTGTGGATGGGGAGCAGCAGAGGGGGACAGGTTCTTTAGCCATGGCCCAGCTGCTCTGCTTTGCAGGCCCTTGAGGAAGGGGTGGGCATACAGGTGGGAAAGGTAGGGTTTTTCCCCACCACTGGAGAGATTTTAGTATCATAAAGAGCGGTCAGACCTTCCCCAGGCCCGTGAAACGGTGACAACCTTTGGTGCTTTTTCTTGTTTCCAGGTCTTGTTTTGAAATGACTTTCATGCAATTGTTCTTTGTTTTTTCCAGAAAGATTGCAGCTTGTGTCCAGACCAGATGGAGCAGCACCAGCACCGTCCTTGGAGTGCGTCCCATGCTGGTGCTCCCCGGGGAGGGTCCACGGTGTGCAAGGACGTCCCTGCAAGAAGGATGAGGACCTTGTGTGGGATCGGCTCCTCTCCTGGCAGCAGGTCTCCAGAGGTGGGTACCCGGTTCCACAGCTCGGGGGGCAGAAGGGCTTAGGTCAAACGGCAGCAGGCACACGAGAATGTCGCTCTTGCAGCTGCTGAGGAGGTTGTTGTGCCATGCTTGAGCAGAAGAGGTGGAGCGTGTCCTGCCACGCTGCTCTCCTCTAACAAGGAGGGAATGGGCTGGGAGGTTTGGGCTCTGAGCACAGCCAGCAGCCTGGCCTGAGCACAGGCCGTGGTGGGACAGGGGGGACAGGAGCCTGCTGCCACTGACCGTGGCTTTCTGGTTTCTGTCCCCAGGCTACCAGCAGCTCATGCCATGGAAACGGCACCGCTCGACCTGCCAGTCTGGGAGGGCTGGACGGCAGCGGGTGTTCATTTGCTGCCAAAAATAAATCATTCTTGTTACTAACATCATCATCATCATCGGAGCATTTCTTTCATCCTTTTTTCAAGCTTTTGGCCTCCCTTCTTCCACCGAAATCTCTTTGCCTCTTTCCTCATCCACTTGGTGGAATTGGTGGGGGGGGTTTAAGTAACACAAAAAGTTCAGCAACAATTCCTGTTGCCAACCGCAGCAGTCTCTTCAAGAACCTGGAGTTGGTAGCCAGGCCCACATTTCACTTGGAAAGGGGAGTGGTTTGCAGGGACAAAGATGTCCCTCTGCTGCAAAAGCAGGGAGGAAATCAGAAGCAGCAAAATGCAATTTCAGCTCTACCCCCGCCCAAAGTTGTCTGCGTCTTTGCCCTCCACTCCAAAATAGGCAGGCAAGGCTGGACTTGAACAAGGTTCAAGTCCTTCATGGTCCCTTGGCATTAAAGGGATCAAGTAAAACTCTCATATGCAGTAATTGGAGTACAGCTACTGTAGGGATAAAAGAAATGTTGGGAGCTGGGACATCCTTCTTGACTCCTTTGTCTCCCCAGGTGTTGTAGCCTGGATAGCTGTTAAGATGGTTGCAGGTAAAGGAGCAGCAAGGGCCTTTGTATGGGATCCACGGAGATGCTTATTTCAGCCACTGCGTGGATAGTCCAGGGTCAGAGGCAAAGACAAAGGGGAACGTCGGGGTGAGGGTCCAGGTTGAAGCAGATGGGTGTCCTGGGCAGGGGGAGCATCAGGGAGCACTTACCAGGGGACATGGGGGTGGCACAAAGGTGGGGTTAGGGCATGGGAGCCAACAGGGAAACAGGGTGGGAATGACCGAAAGCCTGAGAGACAGGGAGAGGGCAGGGGGCTGGCCCAGGGAACAGAACAGGGCTACATTGGCATGACAGAACAGGGCTTGCTATGAGAGAAGCCTCTCGTGTCTTCCTAACTAGGGAATGCCTTTTAGGGTCTCCACAGTGGGGTGTTTTGGGTTCAGTTTGAGTTTGGGTGGAGATACTGCTTTAGTGTAGTGGTTTTGGATTGTTAATTTGAACGTTTTTAGTTGTGAGATAGGATTAGGAGGAAGATAAAACAGGCTTAGCTTTAAATGGTACAAAGACAAACTTTATTACCAGAAACTATAGGGGAAAAAAGAAGAAGAAAAGTTAGAATAAAACTTCAGACTACTCTTCTTCTTTCCACACATTTGGTTTTTTTGCATTGACAGCATACAAAGAACAACTCAGTTAGTTTACCATTTCTAAAATAGTCATTTACTTGTTTCTTTCAGAGAGGAGATTCTTCAGCCTATAGAGGTTTTTCATAAGAAACCATTTGTAAGTGGTCTTGCTGTTCTAGTGTTTAGCCGTCAGGGAGGATAGAGATCTGGTTATTATGTAATATTTTTTTTCTCAACTAACATTTTAATTCATAACTAATACTGAGGACCATATCAACTTATGAGGCACACTTAAAGGATTATAATAGTTGAAACAAAAGCTTACTCCACTTTTAAAAATAGAGGGTGTTTTTCTTCTTCCCTAGGGAGAAGCAGGGGTTTTTTCACTATTTCAACCTAGGGCACTTACAGCAATTTTAACATTGGTTTATTTTAACACCAACGCTTCTTCTTACATCTAGAGTTAGAATCTTTAATCCACCCCATATTTTTTATGTGTTATAGGGAAACAAGGGTTGCTTTTCTGTAGCATAAAAAAAAGGGAAGAATTTCAGTCTATGTCTTCCTTCCCTCAGCTGAGACTTGACTCTTCTCATACTTTGATTTTGGTGTTTTTTGTGCTGTTTTTGTACATATTATCATTTTGGTTCTCTGTTTCTTTTTCCACAGGACAGAGAATAAAGTATTTGTAAAGTCATATTTTGGGCAGTGAAAAAGTTAATATTTTGCCGGGGCAGGAGAGGGTTCTGTGATTGTTTTTAGGTGGGGCGGCCGGAGCTCTTTACCATAAGGAGCCTTCTAAGGCCGCGCCGGGGCCGGGCTGGGATTGTAGGGCCCGGCCAGAAAGCAGAGATGAGTTTTTTGGTTGTAAGGTTGTTTTTTGGCGTTTGCTGTACGTAATGTTAGTGGTGGGCTGGTGGTTTTCCTTTTCCTTTTGCCAGCAGCCGAGGTTGGGGCCCTTGCCAGATCGGGGCCCAGCTGTCTCTCCCCCAGGCCGTGTGGGCGGTGAGGCAGGCCTTTTTTCCACCTTTATCTCTTACTGTTCACTTCCTCTTGCTGGAAACGGGATTGTTGGAACACTTCAGAGGAGACGGCTTATCCATAGTGTTCTGTTTTAAATTGTCTAAAACCGTGTGAGACAGATGGCTTCACATAGGAACATCCCCAGGGCTGCTGAGGGGAAGGCACCACTTTATTTGTTGTGAAGAGAAGTAATCAAAATCCGCAACCAACAAGCTGCAAGGCAGAACGGAGTGGGAATTACAGAAATAAAGGCCTTGAAAAGCAGCTTAGGAAAGCGGCTACTTCCTAGACAGTGCCAAACCCTCCGACCTGGCCTGGCCGGGCCCAGGGCTGGCTGCCCTTGGGAAGGGAAGGGAAAGGGATGGAGCTGGGGTGGGGGCTCTGTGGCCATGGAAACGAGAGAACCACGGGCCAGCGCGTCACAAAGGGGCAGCCCCGCAAGGGGCTGTGAAGGTTGTGGTTGACACGGACACAGTGGCAGGAGACACGTCTGGCTCTGCCTGTCTGTGCCGACTGCTGGCGATTGGAGTCACCCCACCTTGTTCTAGGGCTGGGGACCGAGCTCCTATCGCCGTCTGCTCCGAGACAGTTCCCAAATTCAACCCCAGGTACTTCTGCGAGACAGAAGCACGGGTTCAAAGATGGATTTTACTGGAAAAGGAAAGACCACGGAAGGAAAAGGTGAGGATAGAAAGGAGCTGAAAGGCCCGAGTCAAATGGAGACAAATTCCACCAGATTTCAGGGAAAATTGGTCCATGGTGGTCAGTTCTGGCTCTGTGTCAGAGTTGGTGGCTGTGAGCTACAGGTGATCTTGCCAGGACAGCCCTGGCATCACAACATTTTCTCATTAGCTTACTCATTATGTTTTGTCATTAGCGTCCTCTTCTTTTCACAGTAGCCAAATCACTCAAACTTTCAGTCAGGACAGGGACTGTGGCCACAGCTGACCACAAACTGGACACGGTCATGAGACGCAAGTTCTGTTCCTTTGTTTGCCACCAATGTCAGGTCTCACAACAGATAAATTTCCTGTTCTTCCTCTGCTTGCTAATTGGGTGTAACACTGAGAATGATATTAAGGTGCTATGAAAACGCCAGCAAGTCCTGCCTGCTTGCTGAGAGCTCTTTGTAGTTTGCAGAAACAGCAGTCACAGCTGTGTGGGTCTTTATTGGGTGTTCACAGAAGCCACACTAGAGAAGGAGTTTTTTTCCCCTCTTCCCATTGGAGCCATCCAACTTTCTGTTCAGCCATGGTAACTCAATAGTGTTCAGAGGAATAGTTCACAGGCTAGGTCCTTGAGAAATGAAACCTAAGAAATTCTCACCAAAGTTCAAGAATCCTGCAAATGCCCCACCCATTAGACGTGTTTATGATAAAGATGGGACTTCACCTAACTCAGTTCATGCCTTGTGAGGCTGGTTCAGCCTCCCACAGAGGTAAGGTGGGAGCTGGGCCGCTCTCTGGTGGGAGGAAGGGTCTTGTGCCAGCCTGGAGAGCCTGTGCACATTGCCAGGGAGCAGTTGTGCCCTGCAGGTGCCCCCTGCCATGAGCTGTGCTGCTGCCAGTGCCCCGTGGAGCTGTAGGGCTGCTGAGCTGTGGGGCAGGGAGAGGAGCAGGAGGCTGCATGTGCAGCTGAGCCATTGCTGGGAAGCACAGGGCTCTGGGCTCCCTGCTGTCCCAGAGCAGCCTAGAGGCCAGGGAGTTCCCCTGGGAGCTCTGTGGAAGTGGCTCAGGGTGTGATCCTGTGGCCTGCCTCAGGTGGCTGCTGTCAGGTGCATGTTTCCCTGTGCAGCTAGTTTCCAGGAAAGTTTCCAGGAAATGTCTTCTATGAAATATGGAGCTTCAGATGCTTTAGGTTTGCATTGCAGCCTCTGTTACAGTTTTATATCTCTACTTTCCAGGCCTGACTGGCTACCCTCTTGCCAAGAAGTTTTCCCTGGCAAATCCTTCTATGCTCCTTCCCTCCAAGCCATTGCCTCCCATCCAGAAGGACTCTCCTTCCACCAAGCCAAGCACGGTGTCCAGAGGAGAGCACGAGACTGGGAAAAACGGCACTGGCTGCGAGGATAAAATTAGAAATAACAGGGAGCTGAGTTCAGAAGGAAAAGAACAGATGGTAAGGAGACCGAGCTAAGTCCTGTGTGATAGATTTTCACTTTCTGCACTGTAAGCAGAGCTCAGAGAGCTTTTCCTGTGGTGTGAGCACATGGAACCAGCTGGGCCAAGGAAGAGCTCAGCTGGACTCTGCACTTCTGGGAAGTGTCTGAGAACACGCTGCCTTTGCAATGGGTGTGTAGTGCAAACTTCACATCCTCAGCATGCATCAATGGCAGGAGAAGTCTTTGAATGGTTTCTGGGCTCTGTCATAATTCCTTGTCTGACTTATGACTGAGAAAAGCCCAAGAATCAGGCCAAGCTGCTTATGCTGTCCAATCTGCCAAGCAAGCATGTTAGATTTTATAACCTACATGTATTTTTGAACCATGGCTGTGTCAGGGATATGTATTCCATCAGCTGTGTCTGCTTGCTAAGGAAAAAGGAGTTTGCTGGAACAGGCAGTGCTACAAAGTCAGTTCCAGGTGGTCTCAGCTTTTGAGTTGTACAGCCATGGCCTTGTACACAGCTGTCTCTGATGCTATTTCTAGATTTCGTCAGCTTCTGGGCAGCTGTGTGCTCTGGCATGGCTTTGTCCAGAGGGAAGGGATGGGAGGTGGCCATGGGGAGAGCAGCTCAAAGCCCAGGCACACAATTTCCTTTGCAGCAGGGCCAGCACCTGCAGTTGTTTTGGGTTTACCATCGGGTGCAGGAGGAGGCAAATGAGCAACAGCTTTGGCAAACAGAATGTCCAATCAAAGGCTGATGTACTTGATTCCAGCCTTGCTGAGGAAGGGCCCAATGTATTCCTGACAGGATCTAATCCTTCCACTGCAGTTCAAACAGGTCCTGATCTGGCCCTTTAGTTGTGCCAGAAATGATGGGATACTGAGGAAGGGCGTTCATCTGTCTCCACTGCCTCCACCTCCCTTCCTGGCCATGGCATGGGGGCCGTGGAGAAATTTGGGCAGGCAGAGACCTTGCAGAGAGCAGCAGGGCAGGGAGCTCTGCTGAACTTCCTAAATGCCAGTGAGCCTGAGATGATGGAGGTGTGGGAGCTGGAGAGCACGGAGCATCGCGAGAGCTCAGCAGCTTCTGGGCTGAAAGGCTGCTGGGCAACTGTAAGAGGGAAGGGCAGCAGCAGAAGAATTGAGGGGTTTGAGAAAAGCAGGTTCTGACATCCTGCAGAATGGCTTTGTGGGGACTTGGCTGGAGATCAGCACTGGCTGTGAGGTGCCTAAGAGGCAGGGAGAGAACAGTGATCTGAACCTGTTCCCATACCATCCCAAAGGCCAGTGGAGGCCGTGGCACCGCAGAACATCTTGATACCAAACATGTGGATTCCAGCTGGGATCATAGCCACACTTGCAGTGAACTGAGCCCAAGGAGAGAGTTGGCAAGTCTAGGGCATGAGCACGC
The DNA here is from genome assembly GCF_963662255.1 of Cinclus cinclus. Lineage (NCBI taxonomy): Eukaryota > Metazoa > Chordata > Aves > Passeriformes > Cinclidae > Cinclus > Cinclus cinclus. The sequence goes on from NC_085048.1 coordinate 110,536,196, forward strand.
CCTCGCCACTTGCCTTTTCATTCCCCATGCTAGGCCAAGCTACTCCAGCAGTTTGACTGGTCTTTCCCTGCCAGGTCCCAGTTTAAAGCATGGCTAAATGTCTTCAGCCATCAGTGAGGAAGGGCTGAATGCTTCATCTCAGCACTTTGTACCACTCTTTCCAGGCATCCTTGCTGTATCCCAGAGGTGGGGATATGAAGAAGGGGTCATTGGGACTGCCTTTGATCCCCCCTATACCCAAGGCACTCAGTCCCAGTGTTGGCAGTGCTGCAGGGTCTCTGCGCAGCTCTCTGCAGCTGGATGTCCAAGGGTCCCAGGAGATGAGGTAAGCCAAGGTGTCTACTGCTCCACTCTGCTGTTCAGCTCCCTCTTGCCATCTTGTGAGGTTCCTTTGCACAGTCAGCTCTCTCCCATGTACTTAGGGAAACCTCTGTGTATTCACCATTTGGCCCATCCGTGATGATCCAGCTCCATGTCAAACCCCACACCATGTGTCCCAAGAGCAGAGGTGGTGGTGGTGGGGAAGAGGAGGCAGGGCTTAAAAGCACCTGAAGATGGGTCCTCTGCTGGGCTTGGTATTGATTCCCTCTGTAATGTTTGTGGTGTCATTTGGGAGCTGTATTGCATGGCTCTGGATCCTGCAGATCTTTGAATACTGTGATCCTTGACTGGCAACTTCAGCACCGGAAAACTCTGTTTGGCCAAATATTGGATGCTGGAGGGGTGTCTCCGTCTTTAGGTGCTGCTTCTGTAAATGTCAGGCATAATTTCTCTGTGCCTGGGACGACACTGTGAATTGAGAACCCAGCTATATTTTCCGGGTATAGATGTAAAATCCTATCAATGTTTAATATTTAGGTCTGGGATTAAAACAGAGAGGGCAAGGAGGTACAGAAGAGTTATAGTACTGTACCTGATGGGAAGATATTGGCTTGTATATATGTGAGAAGATGTAGCTGTCAATGTAGCTTATCTGAAGGACAGCAATAATGAAGGAGTCACAAAAATGTCATTCCAACTGGAAAGCTTTGGTAGTGCATTGAAAGTGCAATGTGAATACACTTGCCTAGCAGTTGAGTTGGTAAAAGGCTTTTCCTTCTTGAGAGAGCAAGGAGGTGGAATATCCTTCTCAGGATACTGCTGTGTTCGGACCACATGTAGCACGAGACTGGTACCAGTGAGAGCCACAAGCAGGCAAAGTCAAGCTTTGTCAGCAGAACCAAAGTAGCTGCCCTCCATGCAGACTCGTGTCTCAGCTTGGCAGCTCCTGCTGCTTGAGGGAGGCTGTAGGAGCCCCTTGGCTCCAAAAGGAAAGTCAGCAGAATTGGGGAGTTATGGTGCAAGTTGAGGAATGACTGCTGAGTTTCAGCTGGAGCTTGGCCAGCTCTGCCTGGCTGCAGCAACTGAATGCTTAAGGACAATTAATGAGCTTTGCATCTTGTTGGCTTGATGTGTTGCATTTTCTTCTTCATCAGAGGGACCAAGCAAGGAAGGATTGCTACACCTGTTCCTTCCCTTCGCTTTCTCCCTCCTCATATGTTCTTGTGTTTTCCATTTTCTCAAGGCCACGATCAAGCAGCAGCATCAGAGAGAAGAAGTCTGAACATGCAGGTAGGTACAGGGCATGTCTGTCTTAAAATTACTACTAGAGCCTTGAATTAGAGGTGATATTTTGAAAGCTTTGTTAAAAATCATTCTTTTAAAAATTTCTTTAAACTCATTTGAATTCCTTGATGGGCTCAGTGGACTATCCCAGAGCCCAGTCACTGGGAGTGTGCTGCAGTGGTGCAATGAAAATTCCTGCATTGTGAATCTTGAGTGGCAAGAGCTGGATTGGGACCTTGGGGCCCTGGAAGTGCAGTGCAGGAAAAGGAAACATTCCTGTCCATCCAGCACACACCTTTTATCTCCATGCAGTCTTTCTCATGTCAGAATTAGCAGAGAAGAAGAAGGCATTTATCAGGAAATTAGAAATCCTCTCACTCCTTCCTCCTGCCCTTGAAGGAGATAACATTTCCTTGAGGCAGATTCTGAACTGAAACCTTTGACATCTGAAAGAGAGTCATGGACTATCAAAGCCATTGCCTGGTTTTGCTCTGGGAGAAAGAGGGGAAACCTTCTGTGAGAGAAAGTCCTTTTGAATTTTCCAGTTATGGAGATGGAAACTTCCAAAGGGATGCAGCCTATGCAGGGTCTGAGTCTGTCATCCTCTGACAGCACAAGCCCAGAGCCACCTGTGGAATGTTCACAATGACAAATCTCTTGCCTGACTTTCTCTGCCTGTGTCAGTGTTGCAGGCTGAGGCTGGGGGAGGAGATGCCTTCTGCCTTGTCCCCCTGTCCCTGCCTTGCCTGATCCCTGACAAGTAGAATTGTGCCAGACAAACTGCGGTCTCTGGTGCGTCTGTGCCAGCCAATGCCTTTGAGTTGAAAGCCTCCATCAAAGCCTGTTGTTGTTGTTCCTTTGCCATTTTGGGGCACGTCACGATAGGAGAGATGAAATTTGAAGACATAATTAGCTGATGAAGAAAGCAGATGAGATTTCCAGGTCCCTTTGCTCTGGGTTATTTCTGAGAAATCCTGGGTTTTGCCCCTTTGGAATGACTCCTTAATTGGTGATATGCAGCTGGAATGCTTAATGCAGCTAGGGAGAAGTATTGCTCAGTAAGTAAGGTGATGTTTTTGCTGGATTCATTTTGGACTAGAAATGTGCAATTTCATTAAATATTACCTGTTGTGCTTTCATAAATTGACCTGTACATTCTCTATGGATAAATAAAATGTTGATTTAAGGATGTTCTTCTTTTTATGATCTGCCGTCTTCCATTTCCATTAAGGAAAGTTTGAATTGCTTTTAACTGCCATGATGAGAAATGTTTTGATGCAGGTCTTGTTTATACTGGATTTGGGTGTGTCTGCAGGAAAGAAAGCAGGGAATAAACCCACGGGACAAGTATTTGAGCAGAAGTGGAACGTTTGAAAGCTAATTTGTTCCCTAAAGATTTGGGCTCCTTGAATACTGAGGATATGTAATGGGGAGCGCAAAGCTTCCTTTACTTGTAACATGGGGTGCCATTGTTCTTGTACCCTCACTTCCTTTGTTGTAAAGCGAAATAAAAGCAACCAAGGAAACCCAACCCAGAACCGAGTGGGACTTAGAGAAACAAAGGCCCTGAAAACTAGCATCTGAAAACAACTACTTCCTAGGTGTAATTGTCAAATACTTGTGATCACTGTGGTTTGCCAACTGTTTGGAAGGAAAGGGATCCCAAAGTACTTGATGGGCAATGAGTAATACATAAGGAAAGGAGTAGAAGCTCTCTCTCCTGGCTTGCCAGCTCCATACCGTTCAGAGGAATTACAGTGATGGTAGTTTCATGGAAAAAACATCAACAACAACAAAAAACCACAAAGTGATTTTCTGATTAATTCAAAACTCCCGTGTGTTCCTCATCCATTAGATGATTGTTTGTAAAGGTGGGAGTTCACCTAACTCACTTTTTCCCTCGTGAGCCTGGCTCAGCCTCCCACAGAGGTAAGGTGGGAGCTGGGCCGCGCTCTGGTGGGAGGAAGGGTCTTGTGCCAGCCTGGAGAGCCTGTGCACATAGCCAGGGAGCAGTTGTGCCCTGCAGGTGCCCCCTGCCATGAGCTGTGCTGCTGCCAGTGCCCCGTGGAGCTGTAGGGCTGCTGAGCTGTGGGGCAGGGAGAGGAGCAGGAGGCTGCATGTGCAGCTGAGCCATTGCTGGGAAGCACAGGGCTCTGGGCTCCCTGCTGTCCCAGGGCAGCCCAGAGGCCAGGGAGTTCCCCTGGGAGCTTTGTGGAAGTGGCTCAGGGTGTGATCCTGTGGCCTGCCTCAGGTGGCTGCTGTCAGGTGCATGTTTCCCTGTGCAGCAAGTTTCCAGGAAAGTTTCCAGGAAATGTGTCCCATGAAACATGGAGCTTCTGATGTTTTAGGTTTACATTGCAGCCTCTGTTACATTTTGTTTTCCCACTTTGCAGGCCTGAGTGGTGACTTTATTGCCGAGAATCTTTCTGGGTCACCTCCCTCTATGCTCCTTCCCTCCAAGCCGTTGCCTCCCATCCGGAAGGGCTCTCCTTCCTGCAAGCCAATCATAATGTGCAATGGAGAGGAAGAGAAAGGGAAAGATGGCACTGGCTACAAAGATATCAGTAGAAACAGTGCGGAGCTGAGTTCAGAGGGAAAAGGGAGTGAGGTAAGGATACCAAGCTAAGTCCTGTGTGATAGATTTTCAGTTTCTGCACTGTAGTGATTCCTAGAGAGGCTGATCTGGAAGAGAGACCACGCATAGTTAAAGGAATACAGTAGGTGATAATTAAGAGGCCTTAAAAGGATACACCTTGGGCAGTACAAGAGCCTGGCCCGGGCTACACCCAGGAGGGATCCAAGATGGATCCCGCTCATGAGTTTTTACACTTTTATAACCTTTGGTCAACTTATATAGTAGGGGTTAATTGTCCAGTTACAGCTTCAGGTCACCAAGTCCCATCCTTCTGGTCCACTCCCGGTGCTTTCCCATTGTTTATGATTTTTGGGTAATGGTTGTCCTTGATTCTTAAGCTGGAAAAAGATTGCTGTGTCTAACTGCCCTGAGAAGAGAACCTACCAACACTTAATACGAAGTTCAGAGTCCCACACCAAGTCAGCACAGAATCTGAGGAAAGTGAAAGCTAAAACTTAAAGCATCAACAGGAGGGAGTCTGAGAGCTTTTCCTGTGGGCTAAGCCCATGGAGGCAGCTCAGCCAAGGAAGAGCTCAGCTGGACACTGCACTTCAGGCTGTCTTTGCAATGAGTGTGTAGTGCAGACTTCACAGTCCTCAGCATGTACCAATAGCAGGAGAGGTCTTTGAATGGTTTCTGGGTTCTGTCATGGCTTTTCCTCTGTCATATGGCTGAGAAAACACCAAAAGCAAGTCAGGGCAGCAAAAGTTGCCCAAAAGGGAAACCATCCTTCTTCATTTAGTAACGTAAGGGTAACTGTGAACCATGTCTAAGCCTTGGTGTTTTTTTTCTGTCAACTCTGTCTGGCTGGGAAGGAAGAAGTTGTTTGCTGGAACAGGCAGTGCTACAAAGTCAGTTCCAGGTGGTCTCAGCTTTTGAGTTGTACAGCCATGGCCTTCTACACAGTTGTCTCTGATGCTATTTCTAGATTTCATCAGCTTCTGGGCAGCTGTGTGCTCTGGCATGGCTTTGTCCAGAGAGAAGGGATGGGAGGTGGCCATGGGGAGAGCAGCCCCAAGCCCAGGCACACGATTGCCTTTGCAGCAGGGCCAGCACCTGCAGTTGTTTTGGGTTTGCCATGGGGTGCAGGAGGAGGCAAATGAGCAACAGCTCTGGCAAACAGAATGTCCAATCAAAGGCTGATGTACTTGATTCCAGCCTTGCTGAGGAAGGGCCCAATGTATTCCTGACAGGATCTAATCCTTCCACTGCAGTTCAAACAGGTCCTGATTTGGCCCTTTAATTGTGCCAGAAATGATGGGATACTGAGGAAGGGCGTGCATCTGTCTCCACTGCCTCCACCTCCCTTCCTGGCCATGGCATGGGGGCCCTGGAGAAATTTGGGCAGGCAGAGACCTTGCAGAGAGCAGCAGGGCAGGGAGCTCTGCTGAACTTCCTAAATGCCAGTGAGCCTGAGATGATGGAGGTGTGGGAGCTGGAGAGCACGGAGCATCGCGAGAGCTCAGCAGCTTCTGGGCTGAAAGGCTGCTGGGCAACTGTAAGAGGGAAGGGCAGCAGCAGAAGAATTGAGGGGTTTGAGAAAAGCAGGTTCTGACATCCTGCAGAATGGCTTTGTGGGGACTTGGCTGGAGATCAGCACTGGCTGTGAGGTGCCTAAGAGACAGGGAGAGAACAGTGATCTGAACCTGTTCCCATACCATCCAAAAGGCCAGTGGAGGCCGTGGCACCGCAGAACATCTTGATACCAAACATGTGGATTCCAGCTGGGATCATAGCCACACTTGCAGTGAACTGAACCCAAGGAGAGAGTTGGCAAGTCTAGGGCATGAGCAGCCCCTCACCACCTCCCTTTTCATTCCCCATGCTAGGCCAAGCTACTCCAGCAGTTTGACTGGTCTTTTCCTGCCAGGTCCCAGTTAAAAGCATGGCTAAATGTCTTCAGCCATCAGTGAGGAAGGGCTGAATGCTTCATCTCAGCACTTTGTACCACTCTTTCCAGGCATCCTTGCTGTATCCCAGAGGTGGGGATATGAAGAAGGGGTCATTGGGGCTGCCTTTGGTCCCCCCTATACCCAAGGCAGTCAGTCCCAGTGTTGGCAGTGCTGCAGGGTCTCTGCGCAGCTCTGTGCAGCTGGATGTCCAAGAGTCCCAGGAGATGAGGTAAGCCAAGGTGTCTGCTGCTCCACTCTGCAATTCAGCTCCCTCTTGCCATCTTGTGAGGTTCCTTTGCACAGTCAGCTCTCTCCCATGTATTTAGGCAAACCTCTGTGTATTCACCATGTGGCTCATCTGTGATGATCCAGCTCCATGTCAAACCCCACACCATGTGTCCCAAGAGCAGAGGTGGTGGTGGTGGGGAAGAGGAGGCAGGGCTTAAAAGCATCTGAAGATGGGTCCTCTGCTGGGCTTGGTGTTGATTCCATCTGTATTGTTTGTGGTGTCATTTGGGAGCTGTATTGCATGGCTCTGGATCCTGCAGATCTTTGAATACTGTGATCCTTGACTGGCAACTTCAGCACTGGAAAACTCTGTTTGGCCAAATATTGGATGCTGGAGGGGTGTCTCTGTCTTTACGTGCTGCTTCTGTATATGTCAGGCATAATTTCTCTGTGCCTGGGACGACACTGTAAAATGAGAACCCAGTTATATTTTCCGGGTATAGATGTAAAATCCTATCAATGTTTAATATTTAGGTCTGGGATTAAAACAGAGAGGGCAAGGAGGTACAGAAGAGTTATAGTACTGTACCTGATGGGAAGATATTGGCTTGTATATATGTGAGAAGATGTAGCTGTCAATGTAGCTTATCTGAAGGACAGCAATCATGAAGGAGTCACAAAAATGTCATTCCAACTGGAAAGCTTTGGTAGTGCATTGAAAGTGCAATGTGAATACCCTTGCCTAGCTGTTGAGTTGGAAAAAGGCTTTTCCTTCTTGAGACAGCCATGAGGTGGAATATCCTTCTCAGGATACTGCTGTGTTCGGACCACATGTAGCACGAGACTGGTACCAGTGAAAGCCACAAGCAGGCAAAGTCAAGCTTTGTCAGCAGAACCAAAGTAGCTGCCCTCCATGCAGACTCGTGTCTCAGCTTGGCAGCTCCTGCTGCTTGAGGGAGGCTGTAGGAGCCCCTTGGCTCCAAAAGAAAAGACAGCAGAATTGGGGAGTTATGATGTAAGCTGAGGAATGACTGCTGAGTTTCAGCTGGAGCTTGGCCAGCTCTGCCTGGCTGCAGCAACTGAATGCTTAAGGACAATTAATGAGCTTTGCATCTTGTTGGCTTGATGTGTTGCATTTTCTCCTTCATCAGAGGCACCAAGCAAGGAAGGATTGCTACACCTGTTCCTTCCCTTCTCTTTCTCCCTCCTCATATGTTCTTGTGTTTTCCATTTTCTCAAGGCCACGATCAAGCAGCAGCATCAAAGAGACGAAGTCTGAACATGCAGGTAGGTACAGGGCATGTCTGTCTTAAAATGACTATTGGCATCTAGACTCGGAGGTGACCTTTTGAAAGGTTTATTAAACACCATTCTTTTCAGAATTTCTTTAAATTTGTTTCACTCCTTGATGGGCTCAGTGGACTCTCCTGGAGTGCAGTCACTGGGAGTGTGCTGTAGTGGTGCAGTGAGAATTCCTTCATTGTGAATTCTTGAGTGGGAGGAGCTTCAGTGGGACCTTGGGACCATGGAAGTGCAGTGCAGGAAACGGAAGCATTCGTCTCCATCCTTCACATGCCTTTTATCTCCATGCAGTGTTTCTCATGTCACAATTTGCAGAAAAAAAATATGCATTTTTCTGGAAATTAGAAATATTCCCACTCATTTCTCTTGCCCAGTAAAGTGAAAAAACCTGTCCTTGGGGCAGATATTCAGCTGAAACCTTTCAGATCCATAGGAGATTGATGGTCATGACCTGATTTTGCTTTGGGGGAAATATGGAAACGTCCTGCTATAGAAAGTCCTTTTGAAATTCCAGTCATGGACATGAAAACTTCCAAATGGATGCAGCCTATGCAGGGTCTGAGTCTGTCATCCTATGACAGCACAAGCCCAAAGCCACCTGTGGAATGTTCACCATGACAAATCTCTTGCCCCACTGCCTCTGCCTGTGTCAGTGTTGCAGGCTGAGGCTGGGGGAGGAGATGCCTTCTGCCTTGTCCCCCTGTCCCTGCCTTGCCTGATCCCTGACAAGTAGAATTGTGCCAGACAAAATGCGGTCTCTGGTGCGTCTGTGCCAGCCAATGCCTTTGAGTTGAAAGCCTCCAGCAAAGCCTGTTGTTGTTGTTCCTTTGCCATCACTGGGCAGGTAATGATAGGAGAGATGAAATTTGAAGAAAGACTTTTGCTGATACAGAAAAAGGGATCAGATGCCAGGTCCATTTGCGTAGGGTTAGTTCTGCCAAATCCTGGGTAGTGCCCCTTTGGAATGACTCCTTAGTTGTTGATATGCAGCTGGAATGCTTAATGCAGCTAGGGAGAAGTATTGCTCAGTAAGTAAGGTGACAGTTTTGTTGGATTTACTCTGGACTAGAAACGAGCTATGTCATTAAACCTTACCTGCCTTTCTTTTATAACTCAGTAGAACATTCTACAGGAGAAAACAACCCAGTTTAAAGAATGTTATTCCACTCTGATTCCTTGGCTGCTACATGATTTTACCCCATGTTTAGTCACGTAAAAATGATTAGTTGCCTTATATCTAACAGCTCTGTTGAAGAGTATTTCAGAATGTCCTGCCCTCTGCTATTTCCATTTTGAAAACCTTCAGTTGTCAGTGTCAGCCATGATCAGAAATGTTTTGAGGCAGGTCATGTTTATGTTGGGCTTAGGTGTCTGTGCAGGAAAGAAAGCAAGGAATAAACCGATCAAAGAGTGAAGTAGAGCAAAAGAGAAACTTCTGGATGACCACTTTATTCCCTATAACTATGGGCTTGCAGAATACTGGGGACGTGTAATTGGGAAAGCAAAGCCCTTTTTGCATGTAACATGTAGTGATCTTGATTGTGTACCACCACTTCCTTTGTTACAAAGAGGAATTAAAAAGATCCCCAGAATAAAAAACCCAGCCTAGAACTGATTGGGAGTTACAGAAACAATAACCTGAAATCTACTTTTGAAAACAATCGCTTCCTAGATAGTGTCAAATTCTAGAGACTACTGTGAGTTTCCAACTCTTTGGAAGGAAAGGAATCCTGTAGTAGTGTGGAGACAACGAGCAGCACATCAAGTCATAGAACCCATCTCTCCTGGCTTGCCAGATCCACATTGTTCAGAGAAATTCAAGTTAGTTAGACATTAGTTTCATGAAAAATAAAAAAAACAACTAATCATTTCAGTAGCTGAAGTGCTCTTTGAATTCCCCACTCTTTAGATGGGTTGCTTGTAAAGGAGTGAGTTCAATTAACTCGCTTCTTCTCTTGTACCTGTCTACAGCTTCTTCTGAGTCTACAACAGAAACCCAGAGAATGAAGGCAAAGAGCTCTTGGTGTGTGATAGGACCTGGGATGCCTCTGTTCCCAAGGAAACTCGCTGAGGTGTTTGGCATGCAGACCTATGTGCGGAACCCCGGCGTTGGGAATGGAGGTGTGGGCTCCCGGCCGGCTCAGGGGGCCTTGGCCCAGGAGCCCCGGCAGAGGCAGCTGAGCAGCGCTGTCCCCAGGGTCACTGCCAGGGAGGAGGACAAGGGGAAGGACCAGCATGGCTCAGCCTCCCACAGAGGTAAGGTGGGAGCTGGGCCGCTCTCTGGTGGGAGGAAGGGTCTTGTGCCAGCCTGGAGAGCCTGTGCACATTGCCAGGGAGCAGTTGTGCCCTGCAGGTGCCCCCTGCCATGAGCTGTGCTGCTGCCAGTGCCCCGTGGAGCTGTGGGGCTGCTGAGCTGTGGGGCAGGGAGAGGAGAAGGAGGCTGCATGTGCAGCTGAGCCATTGCTGGGAAGCACAGGGCTCTGGGCTCCCTGCTGTCAAAGACTGAAAAAGTGTCTGAATTTTATCAGCTGTGTTGGAGAGTGTTGCAGAATGAGTTACATTGTTCTTACTTGCATTCAGAAAAATCAGCGTACTGTCAGGCTGGCCTGAAAGTGCCAGAGCCCATACAGTTTAGACAGAAAATTCTTTGGGGAAAATGAATAATCTAGTGTCAAGGGCACAATTTTCATTAGGGTACCCCTCCTGTAATCCTAAGTTTTTCTTTATTGTCCACTGAAATATTCCAACAAAGTGAAGAAAAAGTTGATCTGAATGTATACAGGTATTAGAACCCAGGACTACTTTTAGGAACCAGAAAGAAGATGTTTACTAAAATCAGCATAAGGGCAGATAAGAATCTCTGTCAAGAGCAATCTCCATCTCTGCCCTTCTCTATCAAACACAGAGGCTCTCCAGCAACCAGGGGCTGAGGCAGCAGGTTTCAGTCTGCTGGCCCACAGAATAATGTCATGTCTCCTTCCAGGAGCCCATCCACTGGGAGAGGGTCTAGGCATATGTAGCTTGCTGCTCTCATGCACCATCTCTGTGCCCTGTTAGAGCTCTGTAATCTGGAAGCTGTCTTGCCTGTTGCCAAGCATGACATTTTTGGGCAATTGAAGTGTGCCAGAGATTTACAGGAACCTTTGCTTCCAGTACCAGGCCTCCCACTGAGCCAGCTCAAGGAGATGGATCATCCCAGCAGTCCTGGTCTAACAAGTGACAGAGACCTGAGAGAGGGCTTTGGAAAGGTAAGGGATAAGAACAGGGATGAGCAGACTTCCATTCCAGTGGCTGTTTAGTGCTTGGCCCAAAATGCCTCTGAAAACCATGATCCTCCACTCTTGGGGGTTGGGGATTGTCTTGGGAATATATTTGACGGCTACTGAACAATTGCTTGGCTGTTTCCAGAGGTGCCAAAGTCAGTGCTTTGGGGATGGTGCCAAGGACATGCCTGAGGCATTCTTTATGTGCAAAGAGCACTTTAGAGAAGTTCTGATTGGCAGAGCAAACTGCAAACCAGTGAATGTGGGCAAAGGGCACCCTCAGAAGCAGAGAAGCAAAGATGCTAACGTTGAGTATAAGCAAGGCTGCAAAATAAAACGGGACAGTTTGATGTCTCCTGGTTACCTTTCTGGCTGTATCTCACAGCCCTCTCATTCTCACATTTTCTGCTCCTTAATATCCATGTTCCTCCAAATTGTTTTCACATGACTCCCTCCTCCTTTTGGTCTCCCGGTCTCAGAGACCAAGTCGTTGAGAGTCTTCCAGAGCTGAGTCCTTCAGAAGCCAGGAAGTGACAAACAGCTGCACTTCCTGGCCATGAGTGTTAAGCATCAGCCAATTACCCCTCCTTGCTGCATAATGCACATGGCTTTTATTCTCCTGCCATGGCCTGTAGGAACTGAACTGCCTGCTCATTGCTCATGTGAGCTCTTCCTTTGTCTTGGAGCATTCCTATGACTTTCATGCTTCAAGCAGGGCTTCCTGTCACAGGTTGCAGTTGGAGCAGAGTAAAGCTGTGGAACTAAAGTGTTCCACCTCACTGTGTGTAATTACCAAGGTGAGGATGGGAGACATTCTCCTGAAACTATTGGAATGGATATGGAGCTGAATTAATGTCTGTAGCACTGTGTGGACTCCGCTCCCAGTGAGAGGTTGTGCCTGGTCTGTGTGTGTCTCTGCTTACAGTCTGTGATGTATTTCCATTGCAACTAGATCCGTGCTGCATTGTGCATGTTGGCTGAGAAGAACTTAGAACCAAAGGATGTGGAGCTTTTTGAGAAAGAGATGAAGAAAAGGAGAGCAAAGAAAACATCCTTGCAGGTGCCTCCACAGAGAGTTGAGCCCAGGGATGCAGCTGCAGCAAGTAAGTGGTGTCTACACTGCTGGTCCTTTTTGAGCTCTTCCTTACCCTCTGCACAGTGTTGCAATCAGACTGGGGGGCTGTTGCACTTGCATCTGAGTGGAAACCTGCATAGGAATGATTTCCATTTTGCAGAGAAAAACACAGAGGCATTAATTGTCTTGCCCATGGCCTCACTTAGTAACAGAGTATCAGCTTCCCACCTTCACCTCTAAAATCTTTCAGAGTAGAAAATTCAGTCTTGGAAAGTCGCCTGCCCTTCAGACTCTGTTCTGAAGAGCAGCTTCCAGGCAATGTGAATGCAGAAGAATGCTTTTCCACCAAGGTGCAACCTGGAAGAAACCAAATTCAGCACCTTCTGATGAAAAGACCAGAGATCCTTCTCGAGCCACTCCCCTCCAAGGAGCTGGCACTGTAGAGCTGTGCTGAAGCCCTGAGGCAGTGCTTCTGTTGTAGCCCCAGGAGCAAGCAGCATTCCCCAGTGAATCCCGGCTGAGGGGCTCTGGCTGCAGCGCTGTGTGCGCTGCCCCGAGGGCGGCAGCAGGGACCTTCGGGGGCAGCACTCAGCCCCAGGGCACCACCCAAGCTTATCTGCACTTTCTTTTGGGAACTTGCCCAGCCTGCCTCTGAAACAGGAAAACAAAAGCATAGCAATACTGGCTTCTCCTTGTTTCTTAGGGGAAGCATCACTGCAGTTTGATTTTTAAACTGGAAGAAGGTAGATTTAGATTAGATATTAGGTAGAATTTATTTTATAATGAAGGCAATGAAATGCTGCAAGGGTTTTTCCAGAGAAGCTGTTGTTGATTTATCTATGAAGGTGTTCAAGGCCAGTTTACATGGGACTCTGAGGAACCTGATCCAGATGAAGATGTTCCGTTTCCCAGGGGTTGGACTAGATGGTGGTTAAAGGGGCCTTCCCACCAAAATTGTTGTAGGTTTTCCTGGGTGATTGTATGATCCTTGTCCCATACTAGCGTGCCAGTGTTCTACTTGAAGTTCTTTGGGATAACACAGAGATGTTACCCAGCTCCAGCAAGTTTTCTGGCCCTTTCCATCATTGCCCTGTCCAGCACCCTCCACTTACAAGATCCTCTTTGGTCCCTGCAGGCCTCAGCCAAGCAGCTGTCAATGGCACAGCTTCCAGTGTGCAGAGAAAACACCCTGGTAATGCCTTGAAGAAGAAGGTCTTGAGGAAGCAGGACAAGATGCCCTTACTGCCCACTATGCCCATCATCCAAGAGGAAGGCAGTGTCCCATGCAACTCCTCAGGTAAGTCTGCTCTGTGGCAGCTTTTTCCCATATAGTTATTTCCTTGCAAAAGGAGCACAAAGTGTGCCTCCTGCCTCAGCCAGCACAACTGGGCTCTTTGGTCAATAGCCTGTCCGGGAATGAGCACCAAATCCACTTTTGAGTTCCTCCAGCTTGGTTGTCTTGCCGTAGTCAGTTTTTAGAGATGCATTGGAAAGTTGAGCTGAATAAAGTAGAGGTAAAGGCCTAAGCTCGGGCTTTTGTCCATCCTGATAATCCAAACTACAGCGCTGGTGCCGGGAGACAGCTGTAAGTGCAGAGATGAGCTGGGGGCACTGTGCCAGGGTGCGCTCACTGTGCACCTACGAGTACCACCACCATCAGTTGACCACTCCCCATCGGGGCCCTCTGCCTGTGCTGTTGTCCGGCTCTGCAGCCAGCTTTTCTGCTATCCCAGTAAGGGTTGTCTCTGCATGGCAGTCAGTGCCTTGGTGCAGTCGTGCTGCTGCTCCCTGAAGTGATCAATGGCTCCTGGCTGCCACCATCCCATGGCCTGCAATTCCAAGAGGGAACAAGCAGTGCCTGCTGTGTCACTGCAGCCAAACACAGTGGCTGCTGGTAGGAGGTGACAGTCAGGAGGGGCTGCCTGGTGCTCCAAGGTTGCCTGTGCTATCATCCCGACTAGGGTGAGATAAAAAGAAGGGAGCAAGGAATAATAATTGGAATGCTCTTTTCTACTGATGCTACTTCCACGTTGAGAACTGACCAGAATTGAGCCTGGGTTGTTCCGGCTTGGCTTGGTGCTGTGGCAGGGCAGCTGCAGGAATTTCCTCAGGGAGTTGCAGAGTGCCTCAGTCCTCAGGGCTGGGGGAAATGAGGGCGCTGGGACAAGAGAGGCCCCTGGGGGGTTCCCTCTAGGTGTAGCCATTCCCACTGGTCGTCCCTGTCTGGCAGGGAGTGGGAGCTCTGCGGCCTCAGGAACCTGCCGCTGGCTGTGCTACCTGTGGCACTTGGGAGCTGGCACTGTGTGGGCAATGGTCAGGTTTAGCCTGGAGCTGTGCCCAGCTGGGGGGGCTGGGAGAAAGCAAGGAGCCCAAGGAGGCAGACAGCAGGGAGGTGTGTGAGGCAGTGCCAGTTTGCAGCACATGGAAGCCTGGCTGGGAGCTGGGGCTGCAGGCCGCTCCATGGCGGGGTGCCTTGCCCGGGGCTGCAGCGCTCAGGGCTGACCCTCTCCTCACAGTGACCTCGCAGACGGCCACTGGTGCCGAGCGCCGACAGGAGCTGCTCCGTGAGCGTGGGCACAAGGACACAGCCTCTGCTGACCCGCAGCAGTCCTTGCTCCAGGCACTCTCCTGGCTGGGCAGCGATGACTGGTAAGAAAGGCCCCGGTCACTCTGTCTCCCTCTTAGCGTTAAGGAAGCTTACAAGTGGATCTTGCCAGTGCCTCTGAGCCCCGACAGCCCAGAGGGCAAAGGACTCTGCTGAAACCACTCCAGAGCAGTGAGAGGATCAAGATTTGAGAGCAGCCTTTGCTTGGCCTCGGTCTGCAGCTGTGCTCCAGCTGCTGCCGCTCTGTGCTGCTCCCTCGCTTTGCCTGCTGCTCCATGGAGCTGCAAAGGAAGTCTTGAGGGAAGAGAGGAAGCTGTGGGATGAGATGATTTGCTGGCTGAAGGCAGCAGCAGGATGGCAGCAGTTTTGAGTGTAGAGATTTGGGTGCCTTGGGGCACTGGCCCAGTGGGACTGAGTAAGATTTCTCTCTGCTCCCAGTGCTGACAGCAATGGCAGGTGACAGGGTCTCCCTGTGACCTCCTGCATGTGAGTCCCAGAAGCAGCTCCAGGGAGTTGCTCTTTCTGAGAAATGGACTGATTTGTGCTTTCAAATCCCCAGCCTGTCTTTACTCCTGAAGGCTCATGGCAGAAGGGAAGGAGAAAGCAATGAAACCCTCTGGGAATCTTGGATTTTTGAATTCAACTTTTTCCTTTTCACTGCTTCGTATGGGCCGGAGGTGTTTTGCCAATACTCAACATGTGTCCCACAATTAGACACAGAGAGAAGGAGGCCCAGTGGTGATAACTCTACGAATGTTAGGTGATGCTGGTTAAATTTTTGGTGATATTGGTTGTGATGTCGGGGTTAGCATAAACTCACTGTTGGATGCTTCATTCACACAGGGGTACAGACTCCATTCACAATGGGATAAGCATGAAAAATCTGCCACCATGCATCTCTTTGTGCAGTCACATTTGCTTTGCAATTCTCTTCTGCTTTCTCTTCCCCCTTTTTGTTTGGTGCCCTCTGAGGTGCAAGAGAGCTTCTGCAGGTGTGGGGGGTCCCGGTGACTCTCAGGGGTGCCCATGGGATCGGTCACCAGCCCTGTGCTGCAGCCCTGATGCCTCACACACCTTCCTGTAGCTCAGGGCTGCCTAGAGCAAGTGCTGAGAGACAGAGTTGTTTACACCTCTTAAATAACATGTTGCTGTAGTGGGCATTGTTTTTGGTAGGGGATTCTGGGAAAAGGCAGAGTTTCAACTGTTCTTTCCCAGGCGTGGAATCTTATGGGACATCCTGCTGCTGCTTTTCTGGGGAATGTGGAGGTGCAGTGGAGTGGGAGAGACACAGGCCTAAATTGTAGAGTGGAAACTCAGCTCCAGAGTTCCAGTGCAGGGTCTCACTGCTGATCTGCCTGCTGGCACTGCCAAAGAAGGAACATGCCCCAATAACAGCCCAATGGGATTGTGTCTCAGGGACATTCACAGGGAGGTGACAAGGAACAGCAGCATGACCCAGTCTCACAGCTTCTAGGAGACCGTGACATAGGGACTCCATAGGCCAGACATTTCAGAAAGGCTGTCTTGTAAAATTAGTCAGAAATTAAAACACTGAAACCCCTCTATTTGTCTCTTGGATTTGTGTATGCTTTTGACAGCAACAACATCCTGCGGGAAGGAGCTCCACAATTTCATTAAGTACTCCTTGAAAAGCACCTCCCATTGTTTGACTGAGCTGCTAGCCTGGTAATTTCAGAGGGTGCTGCCTAGTTCTTGGGTGGAGAGAAAAATCCATCTTTTTGGTACTTGCCTTTCAGGGAGATGAAGGAGAAGGGACTGGTCAGCATCAAACTCCTGGCTGGGTCCCATTCAGAAGTCCTG
This sequence comes from Cinclus cinclus, assembly GCF_963662255.1. NCBI lineage: Eukaryota > Metazoa > Chordata > Aves > Passeriformes > Cinclidae > Cinclus > Cinclus cinclus. The sequence continues at coordinate 110,552,622 of NC_085048.1, forward strand.
CTTTCAAGGCTTCGTGACATTTGCTTGGCAGTTACCAGTGAGGTGAGAACACTCTTGTGAATTGTGCCCTGTACTTCATACACGGTGTGTGGAGTAGCTATGTGCTTGTTCATCTCCATGTGTGCTCAGAGACTGCCTTCATTTCTCTTTTTAGATCTTGTATTTCTAATGTCTGTCAGCTTTCTATGGGATCTGTGTGTAGATGTAGTTGTATTCACTGGTAGGTCGGGTATCTGACACTCATCTTTGAGTGAGCTGCCATTATCATGAAATGTGCAAATGCAGAAAAAGATACTCTAATTATGTTATTTTCAGAGTCCTAGTCTCTGCCCGAGCTGTCGTTCAACACTGCAAATTAGTCTGTAGACCTGAGCGTGTGTTTTCTGTTTCCTGGCTGAGTGCTTCAACTGCTGGTGTTGCTTTTTTAAACAGGAGCACGTGACTCTTTTATCTTTATGACTGACGCCTTTATGGTTTGAAAGCAGCCCTTACTTTAATTTGGTTCTTTGTGTTTCAAAGAAAAGAGCCTAAAGGGAAAGCAGTTGACATTAAAGAAGGCTTATGTAGATACTTTATGAAATTTCTTATTTTTAGGCCTGTTACATGCAAGTCTGAGGCCAGATATTGGTGCCAGTGGAAGTGTCATGCTGTGCATGTGCTCTTCTGCTCTTATTGTGCTTTTATGTTCCTCTGGACACAGTGGGATGTGTTGTCATTTGCTGGGACGTCTGTCTAAGGCAACTGGTTTTCTTTCCGAGGTCATTCTTATGTTTCCCCTCTGACTTCCCCAGGTGACCAACCTCCGCTCAAAGGTGTCCTACTTGGCCATTGTCACTCTGGGAGAGCTCTTTGTGACCTTGAAGAAGGACATGGACTCTGAGGTGGATGAGGTGGCTCGGGTCCTTCTGCACATGGTGTGGAACTCGCCAGAGTTTGTTGAGAAAGCAGCCAGTCACACCCTGGGGATCATGGTGGAGAATGTGACTCCTGCACGAGCAATGACTGCTCTCCTGGACAGTGGAGTCAAGTAGGTTCTTCTTCTTTCAGTGATATTCCTCACCCTCTAGAGTGCTTGTGGGTGGGGGAAGGGATGAGAGAAAGAATGGGAATGGTGGGAGGGAAGGGTCCTGTATCCTGCATCTTCTGTCAACTCAGTGACTGGATTCTCCAATCCACCTCATTTCTTTCCTCTTCTCCCCTATTTCTGCCCTCCCTCAGCCTATGAGTTCTCAGAATCACAGAACTGTAGAACATGGGAAGTTGGACGAGGCCAGGAGGATGATCAAATCCAGTTCCTGGCCTTGCACAGAGCACCCCAAGTGTCACACCATGTGCCTGAGATTGTTGTCCAAATGCTGCTTGAACTCTGTCAGGCTTGGTGCTGTTGACCACTGCCCTGGGGAGCCTGTTCCAGTGCTCCAGGCACCCTCTGTGAGAAAAAACTTTTCCTGATATGCAGCCTAAACCTCTTCTGACCCAGCTTCCTGCTGCTTCCTGGATGCCTCCCAGTCTGTCAGAGTTGCCTAGATGTGGTGAATGGTGGGGAAGTGCAAGTGCCTGCAAAGGCTAAGGATAGAGCCTTGTGCTTCTGTGGGAAGAGGGACAATTGCAGTTTTCATCTGTGAGAGCTCTATGATATTTCACTGCACTAAGCACAGAGACCCTGTGAGAAACCATGGATCCTCATGATGCCATTCACTGGGAAAATAAGGAGGGTACTTGCTGGGGTATGGAGCACCTAGGGGAGAATGTGCTGGCTGTGACACAGCCTGCACAGCAGGTGCAGCTCCTGCCAAAAGGAGTCCTGTATGACTATCCTGGCCATAGAGCTCTACTTTCTAATCAAACTGGTGTTTCATGTTAGCCTTGAGATGATGAATCACTGCACATACACCTTCACAGGCCCACTACTATGGAATAGCTGATGCAAATGCTGCCTTAAGTGTTTGTGCTGAGCCTGATAATTATCAAAAGACACTCTCTAGAACTGGACAATCTGGGTAAATTGATTGCCACACTTTCCCCATCTTTGCAATAGGATAAAACATTCAGATGTACCCCTTGCCAATCCTCACAAAAGAAACAGGCTGCATTGCTGCATATTCTGCAACTTCACGGCCCACAGTGTGTTTTCCCTGCATCTGTATTTTTCCAAATTTCTGCAGATTTGGGGATAAATGGCTGGAATGAGCCTCAGTCCTGCTGCAACTCTGTGTAATGGGTGCCCTCTGATAGGTTAGCATGAATGGTCTTTCATTTCTAAAGAATTCATATGTAATCTAATTTTTTATCTTTCTCAGTGGAAATTGTGGCAAAGACACTGAGTATCAGGTCGTGCAGGGAGACTGAATTCCTCCGTCTTCCTTGCAGACAGTCCTTGTGTCCAATGCTAATTTGAGTTTCTCTGAGGACAGAAGCTTCTACAGGTGTCTGAAGCTGCAGGGAGAAGCCAGGCCTCCTTCCCGCAGCAGTGGCAGGGAGCACGCTCTGGCCAAGGCCTGTGCTGCTGTTGCTCCTTCTCCCTGTGCCCCAGTGTTTGCTCTCCTCTTGCCAGGAGCCGCCACGCCCAGGTGCGGAAGTGTGCGGCGCAACTGCTGCTGTCCTTGATGGAGAAAATTGGAGTCACGAAGCTCGCAGGCACACCCAGGGCTGAGAGGCTGGCGCACGCGGCAGGGACGCTTGCTCAGGACTGCCACAAGGACACAAGGTAACCATCTTCATTTCACCTCCTCACACAGGAAAACTGCCTTGTGTCTGTCTAGAAAGGTAAAACCACAAAAGAGTGGTAATGAAAGGAAATATTAAGTTACATCACGGTGTGGATAAGGGCCATAGAGGCATGGAATACCCGGAGTTGTATGGGATCCATTGGGGCCATGGAGTCCAGCTGCCAGCCATGTGCAGGACATGCCAAGAGTCACTCCATGTGCCCAAGGGCATCATCCAAACGTTTCTTGAGCTCTGTCAGCCTTCGTGCTGTGACCACTGCTCTGGATTACCTGGGGAAATGACTGTAGTGGGTAAGCTGAGGTTGTCCAGCAAGAAGGAGCATTGCCAACTTCCTGTGATTTGAAGGATTCTTTCCTGAGATCAAAAGAGCTCAGATTTGGCAGTCAAATAGTTTTGTTTGGTCTGAAGTGCACAACACAAATCCAAAGTGTTCATCACCAAAGGATCCCAAACATCTCTTTCTTATGAATTTAAGGCTTTCCTGGAAATATGCCAGGGCACTTTAGCTAATGTATTCTGTCTATATTGTTTAGAATGTATTCTGTAGTCTGTCTAAATCTCTTCTGCAGATTTCTAGAATGCTGTTGTCTGTGACTCAATGACCTCCAAATTTCTTCTTGAAGAAAACTGTGGTTTCCTAGTGGCAAAATCCACCCAAAACACCAAACTCCCCTTACTCAAATTCACATCTGTAGACGCCTCGAATACAAGCACAACTCGTTGCCCCTGTGCATACATATCCTATAGAATCTCACATAGAAAGCATGAGGTGTTTTTCCCTGTTTTCCCTACCAGCTAAAGAAAGGCAAATTATTGTATTGTATTGCACTGCCATTGCAAATGTCAGAAAGTACTGCTAATGGCTCCGACAACAAAGCAGATGTCTTTTGCTTGTTCCCTTGGATCCTTTGATCCCACAGAATCACACCCCGAGTTTCAGAGTGAAATGGTATTTTTCTGTAGCCCCACATTCTCCTCTTGCCTCTTGTGTTCAGCTGACAGCACTGTGCAGTGACAAGTAGGGGTAAATCTCTCTCTTTGATGAGTAGGTAATGCCTTCTCATGCAAGGATTGCAGCTGATGTGTTTAAGGTTAATGTATCAGCCTTTTCTTTTAATAGTCTTGCTTTGTTTGTTCACCTTTCTGTCTTTTCTCTCCTTCCTTCCTTCCTGCCTGCCTGCCTCCCTTTCTTCCCGTCGTCCCTCAATCCTTCCATAGGCATTATGGACAGGAGATGGTGAAGATATTGCTGGATGACCAAAAATGTAAAATGCTTTTGGAGCGATCCGTTCCTGCCTGTGACCTGGAAGATATTCTGAGAAGAATTAAGAAGAAAGTAAGTGCTTGGCAGGAGAAATGTCTCCTTTGTGCAAGTATAGCCACAGCTAATAGGACATCAAACATACCTAATCTGTCTTTATCTCATTCCCCTTCTGCTCAATCATTTTGCTCCTGGGAATGAGCTGTTAATCCCCAGCCTGTTCATCTGCAGACCACAAAGGAGCTGATATTCTTAGGGGAAAAGTGGGGCTTTGAATATTTTGACTATTGGTCACAAAGAGGAAAGGGGAAGAGGAGAAAGTGGGTTTACATTTAAGCATAACTCCCCACCCTGCTGTCCCTGCTCTGCTCCCAGTAAAGCAATGAAGTGAGAAAAGTGCTTCTGAGGAGAACAGAGTCTTTGCAAAAGACACTGGAAGCAGTAGTGCCAAGAGAATTTCCAAAACTGCAGCAGATGTCCCAGTCAATCCTAATTGCTACAATTACCGTCTGTCTTTTGGGAATACTGCCCTGCTGTCAAGCCCTGTGGAGCTGGAAGAAGCTTGGTGAATCCAGCAGCATCCAGAGGAAAATCATTTGTCTGGGGGGGGACTTTCATTGTTTTTATCCACGTTATAGAAGGGAGCGTGTCCTTTGTGCACAAACAGGGAGAGCGAGTGTTGAACCAAATCACCTTCCAACAAAATTGGCCCACCCCAAAGAGTCCTAATTTTTCTGCTTTTTCCTATAAGATCTCTTGGTGCCTACCAGTTTCCATTATTCCCATTTATGCTCGAGACTCATGAGTTGGGGAGTTTAAACTGCTGCTCACTATGGCAGCACCCATAACCTGCCTTGGGCTATTGCAAACAAAGAGTTGGCATCACTGAATCTCTGGTCTGTTTCCTTCTGTAGGTTTGGAAATATTTCCCTAAGCCTTGGTAGCAGTGATCCTGGTTCTAACTTGTGTTTTTAAGCAGACAGTTTCCTATTCTATATTCTAAATATTGGTGGGGTTTCTCTGTGTCCTTGTAGGGGATGGAAGAGCAGAAGGGTGAATGCCCATCTGTCAAGAGCCCTGTGAAGATGAGGAGCCATGTCTCAAAGAAGCCCCAGGCCACATTTCCTTCTAGTCAACGGTACTGAGCACTTTTGTTAGATGCGACAAAGCACACAACAAGCTTGACATTTCTCTTCCTCAGGAAAATCTTTCTGGAGAGATGGCCTGTGCCACTGATTCTTTCCTTTCCTACAAATTTTCTTTGATAAAAAATGCCTATATCTGCATTAATAATATTTGTAGATTGTCTCCCGTAATGATTGTCTTGAAGTCCATGCTGTTTTCAGAGCCTCATGATTCTCTAGCTTGAAATCACAGCATGAGTAAATCACCTCTGGATATTTTGCTCACGATTATCTGCAGGTATTATCACCAACAAGCCATCATTTGCTTTTATTTTCCAGGGTGAAGTCGACCTCGGATGGACGCCTCCTACACCATCCAAAAGTCCAGGTCACGTTGCCTCCAGCTGTGGATGAAATGGAGATGCTCCAGAAGCTTGATGATCTCCTGGAAGCCAAGGGGTTTGAGACACGGATGGAAGGAGTGGCACTCCTCCTAGACCTGTGCAAAAACAGCCCCAAGCTCATCACCACGAACATTGTCCAAGTATGTAGGGTATCTTCACTGTTCCTTCCCTTCAGCTCCTCTCCCAAGCCTGTAGCAATGAAGTTAATTCAGTCTGTCTTGGCACTACATCCTGCCTTGTTGGGACAGGCTGGTCCCTCTTACCCAGACAAATTTAATTCAGGTCCAGCATGCAGGACAAATTCTTTCAGTCCAGCTGTATTTGTCTGGCAGGTGCCTATTGATGTTGTTCATCACATGATGACAGAATTTTCCACTGCTCTAACCTTTGCTGTCTCCTACTCCCAGCTGGGTTCAATGAAAGGAATCCAGCCACTGAAAGCATGGCAATTCTTGTCTTGACAAAAAATGGCTTTGGATGGGGAAGAGAAGTATCAGGCTGGGTTGGTATAACCCAAATGTTTCTAAAAGAACACTTTGGTAAACTCCATCCTGTCTTGCACAAACACTGTGTTTGTGCCACAAAGAACTGTGGCTACTCGTTTCCATCCTTGTCTCTATTGCACTTGGTAAAGATGGTGTGTAACCTTCTCGGGTATTGAATGCTCATTTCTACATCCCCTCTCCAAACAAGGACATTTTAATCCAGCTTTCCTGCTGCTTGTTCTCTTCACAGATTTTTGATCATTTTGTCCTGAGAATATCTGACACGCACAAGAGAGTGAAGCAGATGGCGCTGGACATGCTGGCAGAAATGATAGCCATCCTGGAAGATGCCTTGAACCCCGTGATTGTCCGTTTAGTGGAAGGAATACTAAAGAGCCTGAACTCAAAGGATACCGGGGTTCATGCTGCAGCTGTGAAAGCGCTGGAAAAATCCGTTTCTCATTTTGGTAAGGCTGACATGGACTCTCCTCAACTGTGTCTCTGCCTCTCTGACACAAGAGAACACTGAGTGCCATGAGAGCTCTTGTTGCCCGTGGAACACTGCAGCTGACATCCACCAGAAGCTGTGGGGGTGCAGTCCTTAGGCACCAGTCCCCCAAGAGGCTTGAATGTGCATCAGCATTTCCCACAAGTGCCAGGAGCCCTTGGCTCTGTGCTGCTTGTCTGGAGAGGAGGTCCTGGACTACAGCTTTGCTACAATTCAGAGGCAAAGGGGATTTTGGAGTTTGCTTGGACCCCATTAGATTTCCCAAATGAACAGCTTTGCTGTTGCCATGAAGGGACACTGGCCCATCATGGCTCCTGCAGAGCAGCCCCCTGGAAGGCTCCACATTATAGGCATTAGCTGCCTCCGTTCCACCTTTCCCATTTGTCTTCTTTTTTCAAATGGGACACTTATGATTCACCAAGTGCATTTCCTTAAAACAAGCAGATAGAAATCCAGCTGTCAGTGATGTCTTGTTCCACATGTTGTTTTCATGGGGCAGGATGGCTGTGGCAAATACCTACACAGGCAAGGACTGCTCTAAATTCCTTTGTCACAGAGATTTATGTCAGCACTGAAAATGCTGCTCGGGAGAAATATGCCTGACAAATGGAGTGTTGAAGAGGCAGATCTTCAAGGGGAGTTTCCACTTTCTCCACCTCAGCTGCTCTGCGAACTCCTGAACTGCCTGACGCTGTGCCTTTGTGTATCCCAAGTCTGGGCTTCTTCCTGTTTGCTCTGGAGTTCAAAACCTTTTCACTGCTTACGTGTGATTGAACTCTTGAGGTCCTTGATCTGAAATGTTTAACGTAGCTCCCGGTCCAGCAGACAACTTTGCATTGACAAATGTGAACGGAGAGGTTTTCTTTGGGAATTTAACCCCCCCCTCAAGTAGGCTGGAGGGAAAGAAGTACATCAGCAGAAAATTACTTGATTTTATAAATTGGGGCTGCCCCTGCCCTTCCCCTCCCCACTCTCCTTTCTCCTAGGACCTCAGAAGAGTGAGCAGAAACGTGTGTTTCTCTTGTAGATAAAGTAGCACTGATGAAAGAGTTCAGCCACCAATGGAGTCAGCTGAGTGGCCAAGCTCTGCTGGATGTGACAGAGCGTATCACAGGTATGGCCTCTGCTAAGCCAAGAGGTCTCCCCAGGGAGCATTTCCAGGGCATTCCTGGCAATAGACAGTAGAGTAGCTGCTCCAAATCAGGAGGTGCTGAGCTTGTCCCTCCTGCCCAATGCCCATGGCAGCTGTGTTTGGCAGGTTTTCCCTGGCTGCTGCAGAGGTGTGCAGTACCTGGCACGGGGGTGGCGCTCGGCCTTGGGGCCGAGCTCTCACTGGGGCATCTCAGAGCCCACCTCCAGGAAAGGGAGGGGTTAAAAATACCCGAGCTGGCTCTTCTCTTGGGAGCTCAGGGTCATCTCTGGTCCTTCAGGGAAAATGTAGCAAGTGCTGTTTCAGGCAATCCGTTTGTTTTGTCCTCACAGAATTCTCATTTTGCTCTTGAAAAGTTTTGAGACTGAACCCTGAAGTGCCTGGGGGTCACAACTTAGGTCAAAACTCAGCACCCAGATTAGGGGCATGGATTTGGTGCAAGGCAGCCTTTGGGGCCAGAGGGGCAGAAGCAGAGTGCTGAGGCTCCCTGCCTGTGCTGTCAAAGTGGCATTGGACTGAGCATTTCAGGGTGTGCAAACAGTGTCTTCCTGTGTCAGTGCTGTCCAAAATGCTACAAATGCAGCTGATAATTGATTCCTCAGAGGAGCTTGCTATGTCAGCAACAGCCCAGGATTGGAAAAGTGATAATCTCTATATATAGTGGACAAGATGATTTACAGCCTTGCTTTAACGGGGTCTAAATGCACTGCTAAGTGTGCCAGCATCTTTAAATGCAAGGTTTCATAGATGTTGTGTCTTCTTCAGCAATCTCAAATGCTCAGTGTTCGGTGATTGAGAATGTCAAAAGCCCTTGAAAGGGCATTGGGATAAAGTAGATGTCTAGAAAGAGGGAATTTAGTTTTGGAGATATTTTGATCTCTTCTTCAAATAATGGAAATAAACATAAATTAGGACTCTTTTAGGAAGAGCAGATGTTCTCTCTGAGATTTAGTGGGAACAAACAATGTTTTCTCAAGTTCCATTGTGATCAATGTCTTGAATTGGATTTTAACTGAAATTAACACCCATTTTGAAATGGATGCCATAACCCTTTTCCTGCTTGGCAGAATTGGTTTTGGGCACTTTCAGGAAGTGTTTAAATGTTGATGATTGCTGGTGGATTACGAGCATAGAGAAAATGAAGTCTCTTCCACCACAGAATTAGAAGGGGTTACTGCATAACATTTTGCCTGATCAGAAAATAAGAATGGTGTCCAGAGCATTTCAGGTTTTGATGTCTCAGCCACATCTGCCATGCAAGGAGCCTGTTGGTTGTCAATTTTTTGCCTGTGTTTGACAAAGTTCAGTTCAGAAATTGAGCAGGGAGTAGGCTTCAGAGAGAAAGGGAGAAGACACTCGTGTTGTGGTTAAATTTCATTCATCTGTGTTGCATTTTTCTCTCTACATTCTACTATTGCAGTGCACATTGCAAGAAAAATGCCATTAACATTGGGAGGGGAATGACATTAAAATGTGGAGATGCACAAATGCCACAGCAATGAGGTCTGGGTAATTACCTAAGACACCCTGAGGTTTGAAGCAGCTGTTTGTTGGAAGGCACAAAAGCATTGTGCCAAAGACAGCAGCTAGTCACTGATGTTTCTAATCCAGCTGTCAAGCAGCACCCATGTCTGGTGGGCTGGAGTTTGGAAGTGTGGTCTAATAGTGCCCTTTGCTGTGTGCCACTGAGCAAAGGGAAGAGCCAGATTGGATTCTGGCACTTTGACATCAAGGGTCACAAAGATGGAATTGTCCTTTTTTCTTAGAAACCTTTCAATTGAATCTCCATGGTGCATTTCCAAATCTTCAGTGTGGGTTTAGACAACTTCCTAATGGAAATGAAAGGGAAGTTGACATTTTAGTCATTCTTGATGTTGAAACAGGTTGTGAAATGATCCAGTAAAGGTACAAGTTCTGCCACAGGTGCAAGTATTTGTTTGGAGACAGTACTCCTGAGGTGTTGGTGGTTCTATTTTGGGGAGGATCAGCTGCTTTGGCCATTTCTGGATCGTTGGGCTCTGTGTGCTATTTCGCTGCTCTTAGCCAGAGAGGCTTCCAAGAAGCAAATCTCGAGGTGGATCCTTGTTTGCATTAAGGTTGTTGTTTCAGAAGCTTGTGTCTCTGTCCCGGCAGTGCTTGTGGAAGGGGTTTATGCCAGGAGCCCTGAAGTGGTCCAGCGCTACGCCCTGCCCGTGCTCTGGTCCTTCCTGGAGAACAAGGCGCTGCCTGTCCGCAGCGCCAATGTGCGCACGGTGGTCACCAGGCTCGCCTCTGCCCTCTACGAGGTGATGGGCACCAAGCTGAAGAAGCGTGCTGCCAGCCAGCCCCCACATGTCCAGGAAAACCTCTCCAGCATCCTGGGCTGGTGAAGGCTTGATGTTCTCCAGCAAGTTGACCAAGTGCTGAGATGGACACCTGCGCTTCTGACCTTTTAGCTGGGCCAAAATTGACAAAATACTCAGGAAGGGTGTGCATCTGCCCCTGCTCTCTCCACTGCCCTTCCTAGTCATGGCATGCTCAGGGGCCTGAAGACAGTCTGGATTGAGGACAAAGTGAAGGACTAGCATGGCTCAGCCTCCCACCGAGGTAAGGTGGGAGCTGGGCCACTCTCTGGTGGGAGGAAGGGTCTTGTGCCAGCCTGGAGAGCCTGTGCACATTGCCAGGGAGCAGTTGTGCCCTGCAGGTGCACCCTGCCATTACTGTGCTGCTGCCAGTGCCCCGTGGAGCTGTAGGGCTGCTGAGCTGTGGGGCAGGGAGAGGAGCAGGAGGCTGCATGTGCAGCTGAGCCATTGCTGGGAAGCACAGGGCTCTGGGCTCCCTGCTGTCCCAGAGCAGCCCAGAGGCCATGGAGTTCCCCTGGGAGATCTGTGGAAGTGGCTCAGGGTGTGCCCCTGGCCTGCCTCCAGAGGGTGATGGTAGGAGAATGTTTCCCTGTGCAGCTATTTATGAATTTCCAAGAAATGTCTTCTATGAAATATGGAGCTTCAGATGCTTTAGGTTTGCATTGCAGCCTCTGTTACATTTTGTGTCTCCATTTTGCAGACCTGCCTGGCTACTGTGTTTCCACCAAGTTTTCTCTGGACATTCTTTTGTGCATTTACCCACAAAGTCCTTTCCTGCTGTCCAGAAGAGCTCTTTCCTCCAAGCCCAGGAAGAAGCTGCTGCCTATCCAAAGAGCGTTTGAAGACAAGGATTTATGCATTAGCCTGTATAGTTCCAGATGTACATATGTTCTGATAGTTATCTGTAGGTTTCAATAAATATATTTTGATTCTATCTTAATAATTTTGTTGTTATATTTTTATTGTGTATATTTTTGGTGGTATGTTTTGTTTTTTTATATTTTATAGTTTTATATTTTTTCCCATTGACATGCTAAGGATGGCCAGGTCCTTGAGACCTTGAGATGGGGAAGGGAGAGCCTCCCTGATTTTGTGAGTTTCTCTGGGAGGGTGGGGCCAGTGGGGGGAAGGAGGCCAAGGCCACGAGATTCGAAGCAGGTAAAGGAGCGTGGGGGGGCAGTTACTGGTACTCAGCCCTTTTTGGCTCTGGAAGGAGGAAGGCAGCTGGGAAACCTCACCGCGCCATCCCAGTGCCAGGAGCTGCCTCTTCTGGTGTTGGACCTCACACCCCTGCCAGGATGCTGTCCTGCTTCAGTTTGCTATCTCCAAGCATCCTGTTGGAGCACCGGGACCGACACTGCTCCACGGATTCGTGAGCAGAGTCTCTCCTCCACCCTTCCCATCTGGGACACAGCTGCCATCACCCCCAGCTCTCCTGCAGCTGTGCAGGGATCCTCACACCTGCCCTGTCCACTGGGAACCTGCCAGAGCTCACTGCCAATGGCGATGGTAACTGCACCAGGGGGGAAAAGAGCACACAACCAAAGGAACTGTGACTGGGTTCCTGTTAATTTCATAGTTATTGTTGTTTAGATTGGCCTTGTTGTATATTTAGTAGAGAACTGTTCTTCCTGTCCCCCTATCTTTCCCTGAGAACCTCTTGATTTCAAAATTATACTGACTCAGTGGGAAGGATTTTACTTTCTCCATTTCAAGGGAAGGTCCTGCTTTTTCCCTAGCACACACCTGTCCATTCAAACTAGGATACAGAGCATGAGGTGCAGGGCTGATGTGTGAAAGCATGAGGATCTCCTCCAAAGTAACTTGTTTAATTGTCCATTTTATTACTTCTCTATTTACTCCACACTACTAAGGCAAGCCAAGCTTTGCTTGCAGGCAAAACAGGCATGGGATACACTAGGGTCCCTTGCAGGATCAGCAGGGCTGGCAGTGACAAAGCAGGCAATCTGCTCCATGGTGAGCCACTACACAGCCGCATCCCAATGTGGGTTTAAGTAGCATGGTATTATGGAGAACTCCTTTTCTGCATCAGATACCAAAAGAACGTCCACAGCTTCTGGTGGCAGTCAGCTGGAGCATTCCACAGGCAACACGAGCTCTCAAGGCACTCAGTGTTCTCTAGTGTCAGAGGCAGAGACACAGTTGAGGAGAGTCCATGTCAGGGGTCAGCCTTCCCAAACTGAGCAATGGATGCTTCTGCCACTAACACTGACAGGAAATAAACAAACAAAATTTCTGTGCACACCAGGGCTACCTGTGGATTAAATTATTTCTGTTTCACATCCTGGCCAGAACAACATCGTGGTCAGAATATCATTGTTCCTAGATTCTCTAACACTAAAAATATTGCTGGAGAGTTTTTGTCATTCCCATAGATTTGGTGACATCCAGACACACTTAACAATCCATTTGGGTCCAAGTTCCATATTGCAGACTGTGAGAGATTGAAGGCCTTTTTGGTTCGTTGTGATAGATAGATAGATAGCCTTGAAACCCGATGCAGTCTAGTTACTATGTAAACAGATAGGTAGGTGGTTACTGATTGTTTAAGCTTGACTCAATAACCAGACGTCTCAGTAATTCCCCGGGAAACAAGGAGTACTGCGAGGTCAGCAAAGACAACGGAAGACATGCGAGGTCAGCAAAGACAACGGAAGACCCCATAACAACCGGAAGAACGTGTGCAAGGCCTATCACGTACCCGGAGACTGGAGGACTTAAGAGAGACGAACTCTAGGAAGAAGTGTGGCAG